>NC_056725.1:1672620826-1672645826 GCF_019279795.1 Protopterus annectens
AACCATACGTCCAGCAGACAAGGGAGGTCCCATTGTTGTACTGGATACAACTTACTATTGTCTCAAGATGCAAGAGTTACTTCAACAAGAAGCATATGAGATAATTAACAAGGAAACTATCTTTAAAATACATGATCGTATCACTACAGAATTAATTGAATGTAAAGAAATGGGCCTCATCAATGAACAGTTGTTGAAATTTATGACTGTTGAAAGTCCTTTAATTCCCACCATTTCAGGACTACCCAAGGTACATAAGAACTTGTACCAACCAGAATTGAGACCCATAGTAGCAGGTTCAGGTTGGGTAACTGAACCCATATCCATTTATCTTGAGCAGGAACTCAAGAATGTTCTAGGTACTTCTCCTTGTATCTTAAAAGATTCACGAGATTTTTTACAAGATTTATACAGTCATCTGAATAATGACAATATGATTCAGATTGATGAAGTCTTGTTTATGCACAATGGACGTTAAATCACTCTTCACTTGCATTCCCAACAATGAAGGACTGTCCATGTTGAGAAGATATTTATCGCAACACACCAACTATTCAAAGGAGAAACTAGATTTTTTGATCCTCTTAATGGAATTAGTTTTGGAAAATAATGTTTTCCTGTTCCAAGATACCTGTTATAGGCAAACAACAGGGGTGGCTATGGGAACAAGTTGCGCAAACAGTTACGCAAATTTGGTCATGGCAGAATTTGAAAATGCATGTATTAGATCTAATGCACAGATTCTTTTTTACAAAAGGTTCGTGGATGATTTATTTTTTCTATGGAGGGGGACGGTTGCTTCTTATAATTCTTTTTTTGACAACCTGAATGAAAGTAGTCATTTTTTAAAATTTACTACTAACTTTTCTTATATCACAATAGATTTTCTGGATGTCACATTGTATAAAACAAATAATCAAATACATACAAAGGTACATAGAAAAGAATGCTACAAGCCGGCCTTCTTACACAGGCAAAGCATGCACAACCCACGGGTTTTTAACAACATCATTAAAGGGCAGGCCATGAGGGTCTCCAGACTGTCCACCCTTGACTCAGATTTTCAACAAGATTTAGACCAGTTACGAACAGGTCTAATGACCAGAGGATACACCACCATGGAGATAGATACTGCTTATGGAAATATGGATAAACTCAGAGAGACCACTGCAAAACCATATTTCTCAAATAGAGTTGACTTATCCAACCTGAACAATGCAAAAACAGAGTACGATCAAGTTTCCATTATACTTCCTTTCAGCAATAATTTGAAACAAATACAAGATGCCATTACTTATAATTGGAATATTCTGATGGCAGATGAAAAAGTTGGTGACATTGTAGGCAGCAAGCCCAAATTTGTATATAAGAACATGAAAACATTAAAACAACATCTTTACAACAAAGCACAAAATTATATCCCTATTACAGGTTTTGAACACACAAAAAGATGTGGTCAATGCCCGCAATGCCAATATATTGATGAATCTCACTACTATAGACATCCTGAGACAGGTCATATGTGGGTATTGAAATATGATAGCACATGTGCAACCAAGAATGTGGTCTATCTGGCTCATTGTGTTCAATGCTTTGTATTTTATGCTGGTAAGACGAATCGATCGCTTAGAGAACGGATTAGAGACCACGTTTATTGCCTGAATAGAGGAGAAGAGCACAGTGCATTGTCAAAACATACATTGCCACAGGGAAGACAGCATACATTTTTGTTCCAAGTACTGCATGTGCTAAAACCCAGCAACAGAATTGGGGATATAATAAATCAGACAGAATTAATGGAACTTGAATGGATTTGCAGACTCGCAGCGCACAGAGGCATGGGTCTCAATGGCACGGTGTCCATTAAACCATACCTCAAAAAAAGACCCTTATAATTTAAACTATGGACACAATAAACTTTTTATTGACTTTTTATTGATTTTATCTTAATTCATCTATTTATTTTATTTGCTAACCAGTAATTGTTTACATTTACAATTATTTACATTCATCTTTATATATATTCATACTTCAATCAATATTTATATTCACACATACATAGTTACATAATATGCAAGTTAATACATTACATGTTTATTTATTTGCACTTCACGCAGTCATAGTAGACGTGTTTATATTAATGGTTCTATATATACGTCCCAATTTTGTATGCATATACACGTTTGTGTACATATTGTTGCAACATATACATACACACAATCACATACATATACTATAGCTTTATGCCTATTTGATACATTTCATAGTGTTCATATATATACATTTTTAAGTATGTATGTAGTTCATGCTCATATATATATATATTTTCATATCATGTCATATTTTTCTTTTTTACTCTATATATTTTCACATATATTCACACATACTCACCATATATATATATATATTTTATGTATGTCCATATTACTAATGAATTTGACTCAGTTAATGTGCGCATAATATATATTATATTAAATTATATTTCATTCCATACACATTATATTATATTTATATTTTATCTCCTTGTATATACTGTTATTTTAACTCTTTTAGAGTGTATAAATTATTTCAGTATTGTAGGATGTTTGGTTAATATGTATGATGTTAGACGCATCAGATAGGCTTAGTATAAAAGATGCGTATAACTTTAAATCTAACTCTAACTTTAAATTAATGAAACAATTTAATGAGTTAATTGGAAAGGGATTGTGATGTCACATCCTTTGCCTTTTTAAATCTTTTGGTGTTCCTTACATACTGTTTGTCTGATGAAGCGGGGTTGAATCCACCGCGAAAGCGCTCACTTAATATACAATAAAATCCTTAATTTTATCCTGGATGCTGGTATTTGCAACGCTTGGAAAGAGGTTTATAAGAAACTGTGAACTTTTATATACTTGGAAGTTGTATATCATGCAGTTGTTGGAAGCTAACACAACAGCTTTGTAAGTTTCATTTTGGATGCTGATATCTGTAAATGCTTTGAAAAAGTCCACAGGAAGCTGCAAATTTGTATATTTGTGGAAGTTGAATATAATACTATTACTGGAAGCCATTACAACAGCGTTATAAGCTCTGCTTTCTACTTTGGACATTGGTATGTGTAAGGTCTAAAAACAAATTAGCAGGTATTTGAGAACTAATATTTTTGCTGTTTGAGCAAGTAATTGAAGTTTCCTTTATGTTTTGAAGTGTGACGGAAACGTAGCTTGCTGGTAAGCCATATAACAGCGTCTTCTACACAGACTTTCTTTCTCCTTCCTATTTTTTGCTAAGGGACTGGTTTATACATACTTTTTTGGGGAACATCGGATTTCTTGAGATATACATATATATATATATATATATATATATATATATATATATATATATATATATATATATTATGAGAGAGAGATTTACATGCCTGACCTAGATGTAAAACTGCTTATCTATCCGTATCCATGAACAAGAGCTTCCAGTTTCTCAGTTTTTGTGTTATTTGTTTAATCTTTTTCTACATATCCTTAGCTGCCATAGCAGAAATATTTTTAATCCATAATCCACTTTGTGTGTAGGTATATAATTTATGGCTGTAGCCTTTTTATCTTCATTAATTTTGTATTCCGAAAAGACATGAAACGGTCTCAAAAAGTTCAACAGCAAGATGTCATTTTCTGGACTCGTATAAAGTAATATCTGCAAATAAAGCCAACTTTTACAATTATATCCTTGAATTTCTAAGTCCTTTACTTTATATTTTGAGCCACTGGAAAATCGAATAATTAACAAAGGGGAAGAGGACACCTCTGCCTGGTTTGTCTGTTCATGCAACATATCGGAGAGGAACACTCCCACTTTAATTGTTGCCAGTGATCAGTTTTATATCCTCCTTATTAATCCCATTGTATCAGGAAATGCAAATGCTTCCATTGCCGTACTCATAAAATCCAAGATTACACTGTTAAATGCTTTCTTTGCATCAAGACACACAGCAGTGTGGGTATTTTCTTAACATTCTGCTTCCATTTTGGTCATCATTGTTTTTTTATTGACAAATGTTTGCTTAACTCCATAAAACCACACTGATCCATAATTTATCAGTTTTGGCTACACATTTGCCATTCTTTTAGCTAGTATGGACATAAACACTTCATAGTCTTGGTTTAAAATAGAAATGGGTGACTGACTGTATGAAGCTGGGTTTGATGGGTCTTTACTTTTGGGTAATACATCCGCTATAGCTTTCTTCCAAGATGCTGGTGCTTCCACTTTTAAATTATTATTGAACACAGTCTTCCCAATCTTTCACTTTTTTTTTTTTTACCTCCAAACGTCCATGGGAGTACCATTTGTTCTTATCCTGCAGGTTAATTATATGTCATGTTTTTAGCTCATGCCTTCCTATCTTAACCATTAGTTGTTGAACCTCATCTTCCCCTAACCTTGCCTTAAGTCTTCCATAAGTATTTCCTTTCCCCCTGATTTTTACATATGTTGATACAATTTCTGAAGTCTCTATTACCTCTGTAGGATCTCTGATTACTTTTCTTGTCATTGGTTCCCTAAGTTTGGAAATGGCCCTTTCTTTCTGTTGTTCTAGAAGCTTTTGTGCTCTGGCATTGTCAAAAGTTATTTGCTTAATAGTAAACTTTCTAAACTCATGCATTTTATCAAAATACTCCCTTACATTCTTTAATGCACTTCAGCTGTGCCTCCTCTTGGTTAGTGAGATTCCCCTTATTATGCAGTACTTTAAACTTTGTTAGCCCTTCTAAATAATCCCTGTTACTTTGTAAACATATTGCTTTCTTTTTATTTTTACCCTATTTTAAACTCCATTTCTATGTTATCTCTCTCACTAGCAATCACTTAAGAAATTTCTATCTTCCCTAATAACTCACAAATTTTGATTGCCCATTCCTGTAATTTCTACCACTCATACCTTAAACTCCTGTTATTAACAGGTAAGTGGGAAAGAGCCAGTGTTTCATTTTTACTTCATTATCCTTGCATTTTTATCTTAGTTTTTCTTTGTGCATGATCTGAAATAGTTATTGGACGTAGTTTAGCAAGTCAAGTTCCAGTTAGTAAGTAATATTCCCTGCTGAAAACTGATCATTTCCTCTAGCCCCATAATAGCAGTTCTTGGTGATGTGTATATATGTACATGCCAGCATATTCCTCCTCTTTTGCCAATAGCACCTTACTAAGGCAAGTCTACCTTTATTGCCTTTGTTCCTTGTCTCTCCATATTGTAACCTCTATAGCAGTCAGCATTATTACTCCACTTTCATCCTGATTCTGCTGAATATTCATTCTGAAATCCTTTTTGTCAAATTCACATGGCCCTTTATTTCCAAATGTGTCACCTACAGCATCACTATTTGCACTGTGGATTTCTTAGTATAATTCAGTACTCTTTCCGTTTTGTCCAAGAAAATATGGACAGAGTAGGCATTATGATACAAAGCTGTTGTTCCCACCTATTTTGCAGGATATATTTTTTGAATGTGTATTTCCAACTTTTGGCTTACATGCATATACACTGTTTGGCAGGCTGATCTTTTATACTGTTACTTTTTATTGTCTACATTTGAATCTGTACAATGTTTTTCAGTACTTTATTTTAATGAAAACTCTCAAAAAAAATTCAAAACACACCTATCCCTCTTAAATTAGGACAAACCCTCAAAACTATGTACATTTTCAGCAAATTAAGTCTTGTTCTCTAGATACGAACAGTTGCACCAAATTGATAGCTGTACCCACAGGCATTGCCTAATCTAAAGTTAAGGTTACCCATGCTGAGGGACATGTTGCAACCTGTGTTCCCATTTACTCTGACTGATGCCATTTCTCTTCTCTCTTTCCCCTGCCCAAATATGAAAAAACAGTTTGCGTGATTTCACAAAACATTAACTTTAGCTCTAAGTAAAAACTGCTCTGGCTACCTTTAAACAAAACCAAATTATACATTGTTTTATTAAATAATTTAAAGTATTAAGGCTACTGGGGAGACTAGCTCTTCTTATTCACTACCTGGATTTTCAAACTTTATTTTTCATTAAACTGCTTGTACCTTTGTTTTGCATTTCCCTTGGCAACGAATGGTTAGAGCTCTCAAGATTAGTTGCTTGCACCAGCAAGACAGCTTGTCTCCATAAAAAAGTCAGCAATGAGAAAATAAACTGCAGATGCATGAAGTCTTTTTAAGTTTCACTCAGCACAAAACGTACAGAACTCCTCTGGCCAACTGCCTTCAGCTACAAATTTATAATCTCACTGAGGGCATTTGCTAATGGGAAAAAAATCTTATTTTTCATGCCTTTCATCATTTTGCCCTATTTTTCAAGCCTATTTGCCTACAGAAAAAAATGTTTATAGTTTTTAGAAGGTCATTAAGCTTGACAAACAACCATGTAACAGCAAGGACAAAATTATCATAATTCTACTTGCCAGTCAGTACACACACCCTTGTAGCCCAACGTCACAGAATTACATTGATGTAAATATGCTTCTGTCCAGCCTTTCTTATCTTGTTCTAGTATAAAGCCTATATTTTACAGCTGAGAAAAAGCGCTTCTTTTCTTAGTATCTTAACATGTACATCAGTCACTGGAAAGACTCCCAACACAAATTTAAAACACCCCTGACTGCTCAGTATCCAAAACTGCAAACTGCTTTACAATATAACATGCACATTGTATCATTTTTATCCAAATATTAAGAACAAAATTTTTACAGTTGTTTTTTTTTTTTTTGCTTCATTGTACTTCTAAATATTAATGATATTAAGTGAAGTATATGCCTTATAGTCTGCCTGCAAGTTTAAGAAAGTCAACAAATTTCCAGTCTTTTTTGGCCATGTTTTCTTGTAAAACCATATTTCCCAAACTTGACTGATGCTTTATAGCTAGTCTCCCATTTGTTCAGTAGTTTAATTGTTGCTGGTGTTCTTCCTGACCATCTCCATCTCCAGACTCTCGTTCAAGTCTGAGATGCTCCTGATTCTTCTAGTCAACCTCTGTGCTTTTTTGGTTCAAGTCCAAGATACTCCTGGTTCTTCTAGTCAACCTCTATGCTTCTTTTTTTCTCACCCCCCCCCCAAGCATTTTCCTTTGGAACAATGAAAAAGGTTTCACTGGCACATCTGTTTAGGAGCTTTATTGTCAGAAGAATGAGGGTCTCCTCCTGCTTGCCTCCCACTTCTTGTTGGTTAAACTTTTTTTTCTTTTATTTGCTTTTTAGACTGCTCTGCATTCAAAAATCTTGTTGATCCTCCAGGAAAAAAGAAGTCTGAAGACAGCTGGATACAGCGGCTTGAGTTTCACACCTGCCTTTCGACATTCTCCGATGTACTTCTCTTCTGCCTAGTGTACAGTGAATAACCATTTTCCACAATCACTCTGCTGTATCCATTTTAATACCTTTCCCATCTGCCACAGTTTTGTTGGGATCAAGTCTTTCTGCAGGTATAATTGCATCTTTACTGATTTAGCTTTTGACAGGTGTGGATGATACACTTCATGTGCCCTTTCAACAAATATATACTGCTGTGGAACACCAGTCCAGTACTTTCACAAAACTAATGCAGTAAGTTTCCAGTTTCTCTTGTACAGCAGAAAATTACAGATGTTCATCATGCATACAGCTGCAGTCATTACAGATGGGTTATCCTGCCGTCAGGCGGGTCCTCGGTCGGCCGAATTCCAAAGTCTAGGTCCGGCGTCAGTTGTTGCTTCTTTCCTGACGTCAGTGCGGCAGGAGTATAAAAGAGGCAGCCGACGCCATCTTCTCCAGTCTTTCTTGCCGCGTGGTGCCCGAAGCAGAAGCAGTTCGCAAGTGCCAGTCGGCCAGCTCCTGAGATTTACGAAAATATTTCAGCCGAAGTCTTCTTGAAAGCTAAGTACCCGTTGGAAACTTTTCTTGCCTCAGACCGATGTCAGACAAAGTTAATAATTGCATTTCATGTGGGAAGCAAATACCGCATAAGGATTTCCACTCTTTCTGTATACCTTGCTTAGGCCCAGACCACGACGTCTCAGCCTGCCGTTTTTGTGCTAGATTCAACAAGCGCACTATTAAGCGTTGGGCGGAGTTCGCCCTTCACTATTTTGGTAAAAATTTAATTATATTATGTCGGCGGATAATACGACTCCAGTTTTGAGTAAAAGACGCAAAGATAAGGACCAACATATGAGGTCTGCGACTTCTACTGACACCACGCGAAGGCCGACTACCGGTTCTCAGCGAGGTGCCTACGCAGCCCCTGAGTACCGATGACACTACATTACTGGTGTCTCCAGTAACCGAGGTCGCAGGCTCCTCTGTCCCCATTCCTACTACAGATACCGACGCCACTCTTGGCGGGGAAACTCAGAGTTTAGACAGGCCTGCCATTTCTCAAGGTGTCTTTAGGCCTTCCTCCTTCTCTATTAAAGCTTTCACAAAACCTAAAGCAGCCATGAAAACGAAAAGACAGGGACCTCGGACCCCCTCTCAAGGCCCCATGCCTAAAAAACAGATGCTCAAAATGGCTGAGGATTTGATTACTCTTATCAGGGGTTCTCAACCCCCCTCGGACAAAAGGCCCAGATTAGAGGAAGACTACCCTTCCTCAGATCAAGCCTCTATTACCTCTGAACATTCTGAGGACCAGGACTATACCTTTTCTCCTTTTGAAGACTCTGATGCAGAGGAGTCTATTCCCTCAGTCTCCCCCCCTGAGGACTACTCTTTTGGAGAAACCCTACATACTTTGAGGGAACACTTTCACTGGGAAGGCCAAGATTACTCAGATTCCAAGAAAAGACTCAGGGATTTTCTCTTGCTCCCCCAGCATAGGCCCCTGGCTATCCCTCCTGTTTTAGATATATTAGATGTTGTGTACACAGAAGCCAGCTTCAACCCAGATTCTTTACCTCCAGCTCCTGTTAAACCAGACCGGTATTACCGGGTTCCTGATTCACACCAGTTCCTATACAAAAGCCATACTGCTGACCTAGAAACTATTTCACAGGGTCCCAAGGGAATTAAGGCCTCTACTGCTAAAAACCCATTACCTTCAGAGAGAGATTCCAGAGCTTTAGAAAGGTGGGGGAAAAAGTGTATACCTCGGCCACTTTAACCATGAGGGCATTAAACTGTCAGTTCCATATGTTAAAGTATCAACAGTTTTTGTTATCTCAGTTGAAAAGAAAAATGACACAACCAGAACAACCAGATTTAAAAGAGTTGCAGGATTTGTTGCATGGTGCAGAGCAAGTGGGTAAACATACCTTGCAGTGTGGATTTGATGCTTTAGAGGCCTCATGTAGAGCTGCTGTTATGGGGTCTGTTATACGTAGACATGCTTGGCTCAAAGAGCAAGCCTTACCAAATCATGTCAAAGCTAAATTACTAGATGCACCTCTTCAAAAAGATGTATTGTTCGGTGTTAAAGCTGAGGAGGTACTAAAGAAAATGGAGGAAAAAGCGAAATCAATGCAAACAATGAAAGTTTTCCTGCAGGTACACCCTCCACGTTTCAGCAGAAACTGGCCTTCAAAAAACTGGTCCTTTCCAGCCACGGGCAGACCTCAAAGAGGCAGATACAGACACCCAAGGGGTAGAGGGCAACCTCCAGGATCTTTCAGAGCCAGACAGTGGCAAGCACCAACCCCAAGAGGCGGAGAAGATAGATCACAGTCATTCAGAAAGCAGACACAATGACATCCCCCTTTACCTGCCAAGCAAAGCTTTAATGGCAGCACCTTTGGGCGGAAAACTGGCATTATTCTCAAAAAATTGGCATATTGTCACAAAAGACAAATGGATTCTGGACATTATAGACAGAGGCTACAGGTTCCACTTTCACACCCTTCCAAAAATGAGAGGCATGCCAACCCTGCCACAAAATCAAAGGGCAGAGGCACAAAAACAAATTTCAGCTCTCATGGACATGAAAGCGATTCAAGAGGTACCTGCAAAAGAACAAGGTCAAGGGTTTTATTCCAGAATATTCCTGGTACCAAGGAAAGACAAAGATTGGAGACCTATTTTAGACCTATCCATCCTAAACACATATTTACAGGTACCAAAATTCAAGATGCTCACATTACAGCAGCTTCTTCCCATGCTGGGCAAGGAGTCTTGGCTGGTAACATTGGACATCAAGGAGGCATACCTGCATGTCCCTATCAGACAAGATTGCAGAAGATACCTCAGATTTCTTGCAGGTTCAACCCATTATCAATTCTCTGCATTGCCCTTTGGCTTATCTGCTGCACCCAGAGTGTTTACGAAATGCCTGGCATCAGTAATTGCCTTCTGCAGACTTCAAGGAATACAAATATACCCATATCTGGACGACTGCCTGATCCAAGCGGACAGCAAGGACATACTTCTGAAACACCTGGCGTTTGTAATAAAACTGTTGAACTTGCTGGGATACACAGTCAACAAAAAGAAATCAAAACTAATACCCTCTCAACAAATAATTTTCCTGGGTGCCAGCTTGAAAACAACCACTCTGATGGCCTACCTCACGCCAGACAAACAAGGGTAACTGTCTCAATACTTAAGCAAAATGGCAACCTTCACCAGGCTGACTGCAAGGAAAGTCCTGCAGGCTCTGGGATTCATGGCATCTTGCATCCTTCTGATCCCATGTGCAAAGCTGCATATGAGGAAACTTCAATGGTACCTAAAAAACTTATGGTCTCAACACAGCCACAGCTTGGAAACAATTATACCACTCATTCCATGTCTTCAAAAGGAATTTTTGTGGTGGGCTCAAGCATGCCAAAGAAACATAGGTCTCCCTTTCTGCGTACCTCAAACAACTCAAATCCTCACAGCAGACTCCTCGGACTACGCCTGGGGGGCACACATGACAGATCAGTGCATTCAGGGAAAATGGTCCCAAAAAGAGAAGCACCTACACATCAACCAAAAGGAAATGCTAGTAGTGCAAAATGCTATTATGGCCTTCAAAGACCTACTGCATCCATGCCAGCTATTGATAAGGACAGACAACACCACAGTGATGTGGTACATAAACAAACAGGGGGGAACTCATTCATACCCCCTGTGCAGACAAGCCATGACCCTATGGAACACAGCACTGGAATTTCAAATTTAACTTCAGGCACAATTCCTGCCAGGGAAGGACAACATACTGGCAGACAGCCTAAGCAGAAATATGACAGATCCACATGAATGGAAGTTACATCCTCAAGTTTTCACAAAGATAACTCGGGCATGGGGACAGCCAGACATAGATCTCTTTGCTACCCACAGAAATTACCAATTGAAAAAATTTTGTTCAAGGACCCATCATCCACAGGCCTGGAAAGTGGACGCACTTTCTTTCAATTGGGCAACGTTGACAGTGTATGCCTTTCCGCCTCTTCCTCTGCTGCCCAAAGTTCTATTAAAAGCCAGAGCAGAGAGGCCGAAAATGATTCTCATCGCTCCAGATTGGCCAAGACAACACTGGTATCCGCTCCTGAAGAGCCTGACACATTCCCCACCATGGATCCTACCTCTAGTGCCTTTTCTGTTGTCCCAGCACAACTTCAAGACTCTTCACAGTCAGCTCAAAACCCTAAATCTAGCTGCATGGAGAATCCCTTGATTTCCCAACAGACCCTCCTCTCCAAGGAGGTGCAGGATGTCATCTTGGAGGCCGGAAGACCTTCTACTAGAAAAGCCTACTCTGCCAAATGGAAACGATTTTGTGCCTGGAATCAGGAAATGGGCCAGAATCCTTGGGTAATAAATTTGCCTCAAATTTTACAGTACCTAGCTGAGATGTTAAACGGTGGACTTTCCTTCTCCTCCATCAAAATCCACGCTTCAGACATTTCTGCACAATACAGCACAGATCCTCCTTTATTCTCTCATCCTCTTTTAAGGCAGTTCCTCAGAGGGGCAAAGAATATAAAACCCCCAAGGAAACCACCAGTCCCTGCTTGGGACCTCAACTTCATATTGGAAAAGCTGACCCTTCCTCCCTTCGAGCCAGCTGCTTCAACAGAACTACAATACTTGTCATGGAAAACAGCCTTCCTTCTGGCTATCACTTCAGCATGCAGGGTTTCGGAACTACAGGCCCTCATGGCTGTGCAACCTTTTATCATTTTCCATCAGGACAGAGTTTCCTTACGAACCAACCCTACCTTTATGCCAAAGGTAGTATCCAGTGTAGCTTTGAATCAGACTATCCACTTACCTACCTTTTACCCTAACCCACAAAACAAAGGGGAAAGACTACTGCATTCCTTGGACATTCACAGACAACTTCGTTATTATTTGGACAGGACAAAGCCATTCAGGAAATCCGAGCAACTCTTTGTGTCCTATGCTACAGGTGCTCGAGGAAAGGCCATCTCCAAACAGACCATCTCAAAATGGATAGCCCACTGCATACGCTTTTGTTACTCATTTCATGGAAAAGCTGTGCCTTCAAGCATCAGATCCCACTCCACCAGGGCCACAGCTACCTCTGCAGCTTTCCTCAGGGGGGTTCCTACCAAGGACATTTTGGAAGCAGCCACTTGGAGTTCAGTGCACACTTTCTCCAAACACTATCACCTTCCACTTTACTCTAAATTGAGAGCGGGATTTGCCACAGCTGTCTTGCAGGGCATCCTTGCTCCTCCTAGTTCCACTTAGTGCCTGCCACCCCTACTTAGCTTTGGGATTCTTCCCATCTGTAATGACTGCAGCTGTATGCATGATGAACATAGTACAGTTTTGTACCTACCATAAATGTAGATGTTCGAGTGCTCATACAGCTGCAGTCCAGGTTTCCCCCCTCCATCCCCTCTTAGGACAGGCCTTACGACAAACACCTTCTCATACAACCTTTTTGGGGTATTCTTTTATGGTGTATTTGCTTGCAACTACTGATTTTTGATTATTCTATATTGCACGATTACATAAGTTTATGTTTTGTCTTCCTTCTGGGGGCACCTGACATCTGGGGCAAGAAAAACTGAAGAAGATTGCGTCGGCTGCATCTTTTATACCCCTGCCGCACTGACGTCAGGGAAGAAGCTATGACAACCGACGCCGGACCTAGACTTTGGAATTCGGCCGACCGTGGACCTGCCTGATGGCAAGATAACCCATCTGTAATGACTGCAGCTGTATGAGCACTCGAACATCTACATTTATGGTAGGTACAAAACTGTACTTTTTTCTTGGCGTGCTTTGTCTTTAAACTCTATTTTATGAAACAAATCTTTTCCAGTTCTATCAGTTCATCTGAATAACTAGTTAAAGCTGCTTCTGTTTTTACAAGCTGCTGTTATTTGAGTTGATGTATTCCTTCGATGGCTGCAGGTTTCTTTTCAACCAGTGTTTTCTCTTCATCATTTCTGGCTGATTTTCTTTCGGGTGGTTCTCTAAATTTCTTTTGTTGCTGGCGTCTAGGCAGTGTACTTACTAGCCCTCAACTGAGTTTTACCCAGACTGACCATTTTACTGGTCTTTTTTTCTCTGTTTCTGTTTTTATGCTGGGAGAGCCGATATTAAGCTGTTAATTAACAAGGCCATATCCATGATCTAATGCTGTGCTTCATCTCATGCTGTACTTCACCTTAGAAGTCTTGCTTAAAATACAGTAATTGAATCTGGAGTTGTTGGGTAAGGTTGGCAGTCCAAATGGCTGCTCTGCCTGCCTATCCAAGACCTGCAATTTGCAATTCACGGGTTGTATAGCTAGACACGGATCGGAGCTCCTTCTTGAGAATTATTACTAAGGCAATAAGATATTATTTATTTATTTATTTTATTTTACATTTGTTAACCGGGTAAATCTGGCTGAGCTTTTGGCTCATTTTCAGCAGAGACATGGGGAGAAAAGCACCTCAGGACTAGAAAACAATTTATTACATTTTAGTAACATAGTAGTAACAATCAGCTATAGGATCTTACAAGCAGAGACCTGGAGTGAAAAAAAGCTCCTCGGGCAATTCAATCATACAGAGTATTAACAATTGGCAGACAAGTATGCGAGTTGTTACAGACAAGGTTTTAAACAATTAGCAGAAGAAAATGTGACTAGTTACAATATTTAAGCTGCTTAGAGCAAAAATGAGTTAATTGGTAGGCAGATGCTTATTTAAAGTGGGTAGGATCTAGTTGTATAGGAGTTTGGAAACAAGAAAGGAAAGTAAGTGGCTAGTAGGAGATGCAGGGGAGGTAGAGTATAGGAGACAGACTAGACAGGTAGGTTGTTTTGCGACTAAGAATTAAGAGTGGTTGGAGATAGAGGAAGGGAAGAGGAAGAAGAGGCAGGGGGATAGTGTTAGAGATACATTAAGAGTGAGGTATTGAAATAGGTGAAGGGATGGTGGTTTCGGGGTGGTTGGCTACAGTTGCAAGACCATTTTGTTTTTAGGTATTTCCTTGTGGCTAATTTGAAACTTTTGCTATGCTTGAGGGATTTTATTTCCAAGGGGAATTGGTTCTAGGATGTAGCTGGGTTATAGTTATAGAGAAGGCAGCCTATTTTGGTTTTGGGTTTGTAGATGTCTAATAATTCTTGATTTGAGCTGTGTAGCGTCCTAGCAAGGGAATATTTGGATATGGTAGTGGAGAGGCTGGGGCAGAAGGAGGGTGGTTAGAGGATAGAGTCGATGATTTGTAGCTGGTATAGTGGGAGCAGCTGAGGGAATTCTAGCCAGTCTAGTTGCTGTAGTGCTAAGCAGTGGTGTAACTTGTAGGTTTGGTTAGCTGCAAATCTGGCAATCTTATTATAGGTAATTTCAAGCTTGGAAATAAGTGTAGAATTTAGGTTTGTGAATATATGGCAGCTGTACAGGAGTGTTGGGAGTAATAAAGCCTGGGAGAGAGTTATTTGAGTAGTGTTAGTTAAGTATTTCTTGCTATGGAAAAGGTGTCCACGTTTCTGATGAGTTCTTTTTACCGAGTTAGTAATATGGAGATCAAACTTAAGCTGATCGTCTATTGTAACACCTAGCAATTTAATACTAGATTCAGCTGAGATGATAGTGTTTTTGTAGGATAAGATGGTAAATGTACTTTTGAGTGTGGTGATGTTTTTAGGGAGGAAGAGTAGGAGCTTATTTTTTTTTGGATTAAGTATTAGTTTATCACTAAGCCAAGTCTCAATGGTCTGGAAGGATGCGTGGGTAGTTGAGTGGAGGTCAGTTGGGTTGTCAGCAATGGTTATAACAGTTGAGTCATCAGCATATTGCACATGAGATGACTGGGGACAAGAGGAGTACAGCAAGTTGGTGAAAATATTAGAGTAGTGGTCCAAGTATGGACCCTTGGGGGACTCCCATTTGTACAATGAAAGGGGAGGATAGTGCAGAAAGTCATTTAACTGATTGCTGGTGGCTTGAGAGATAGCTGGAGAACCAGGAGATAATAGGGGGAGAGAATTGTAAGTTAGTGAGTTTATGTAGGAAGAGTGGGTGAGAGACAGTGTCAAAGGCTTTAGAAAGGTCAAGGAATAGGCATGTGAGACAAGTTTATTGTTATCACAAGCTAGGGAGACTATGTTGATTAATGATATGAGTGCAGTAGTTGTACTATGCTTGGGGCGGAAACCATGCTGTGTGGGTGTGTGAAGGTTTTCCTGGTGAAGGTAATGCATTACCTGCTTGTGAATGAATTTCTCTAGGATTTCTGAGAGTTGAGAGAGTACGGCAATCTGTCTGAAGTTGGATATGTCTGAGGAGTTGCCCCCTTTGGGAATGGTTAGAGTAGATAAATTCTTCCATACAGTGGGGACATAGGATTCAGAAATGGATCAGTTGATTAATATGGATACAGGATAGGTAAGAGGTTCAGAGGCAATCTGCAGGAAGTAAGAGGGTAGCTTGTCAGCAGATGGGGAGCAAGATTTAAGTTTAGAGAGTAATGACTTTACATAGTTAGTTGATACTGCTTTTAGAGAGAAGGAGTTGGGAGGGTTTGGAAGAGGTATATAGTCTGTGGGGGTGCTAGTGTTGTTTTGGGGGGGGATTTATTATGGAGGTTATTGAGTTTATAAAATGATTGTTAAATTTGTTGGCTATGTCTTCAGGTGTTGCATTGGGACATGGGTTAGGAGAGGAAGGGTTTCCTGGATGAGTCTGTTTAATAGAGCTCCAGAATTTCTTTGTGTCTGATTTAAGAGTAGAGGGAGGATTGCTATAGAAGTTTGTTTTGTCATAATGGATGATTTTTTTAATTTTATTTCTGCGTACTTTATATTTTTGAAGAAGAGAAGGGGTCCTAGTTTTAGTCCACATTTTCCAAATCCTATCCTGGTCTTTCATGAGGGTTCTGGTAGATTTAGTGATCCAGGGAGCAGTATTAGATTTGACTCTTAATTGTGCGAAGAGGAGCAAGGGAGTTAAGAATGTTTAGGATTGTAATGTTAAAGGAGTGGACAGCTTCATCTAAAGGAAGAGTGGTGAGGTAAGACCAGTTAATTTTGGAGAGCTGGTGAATAAAGGAGTTAGGACAGAAATGAGAAAGTGAGCGGGTGGTAATACATTTGTTAGGTTTGGTAAGGTGGGGAGTATGTCTGGTAACTGTTATAGGGCAGTGGTCACTGAGGGCATTTGGAAGGGTTTAGGAGTTATGATAGTTTTGAGGGTGGGAGACCAATATCCAGTCAAGAAGAGAGCTAGGTAGGTGAGATTTATTAATGTATGTTGGGTTGTGATTAGCTGCTCAAACCCATGTAGGTTTATACAGGAAGTAGTGTTGGGAGCTTGTATTGTAAGCCAATCAATATTTACATCTCCCAGTATAATTATTTCATTGTGGATGGTATGTGAGAGGTGAGATAGGATGTTCTCAAGTATGTTAATATTATCACCAGGGGGGATATAGATTACTGCGACAGTTATGGTGTTGAAACTGTTAAGTTTGAAGTTGGTCAGTAGGAGTTCAGCTGGTGAGAAGGAGGGTAGTAGTTCAGCTGGTGAGAAGGAGGGCAAGTCTAAAGTTGGTCAGTAGGAGTTCAGCTGGTGAGGAGGGCAAGTCTAGTGTGGGGCTGATTTGGGAGAGACAATTGAGTAGAGTATGGAGACTCCTCCTCCTTTTCTTTTAGGTCGATCTAATCTAAGGATATTCTAGCCAGGAGGGATGAAACCATGTTTCAGTTAGGGTAACTATGTCAGGAGTATAGTTAGCTATCCAAGCGTGGAGTTATTGAACTTTATTTACAAGGCTCCTGACGTTGATAGAACAGAATTGTACTTGTTTTTGTGGGTTGGAGGGGTTGGCAAGTTTAGATAAAGGAGGGTTATTGTTCAGGGTAGTGTCTGTAGGGCCTGGGTTAGAATGAATGTCGCCAGATAGAAGTAGAGGTTTGTAATGGGGTTTTAATTTGAGTAAGTAGACCTTGTTTTTTTTTTGTTTTAAAGGGGAGGGGGAGATATTTTTATTTTAGGAATGGGAATGGTGGGGGAAAGGATGGGAGGGACAAATTAGTAGATAGGGTTGTGGTGTAGTACTTGAGTTAAGAGTGGTGTTTGAGGGATGGAAATTGGGAGTAGGTAAATGTGAGTGATAGGAGGTGAGGTGATAGAGTATAAGGAGTAGAGAAGGTAAAAGTATAGTTTAAATTGTAAGAGATGTTACTTTATGGGATGTAAAACAGAGGATGAGAGGAAGGGTGGGAGTAAGATATAGTAGTCTTTGATAGTAGGTAAGTGTGGGGAGGAGCAAAGAAATGAGGTAGTATGAGAACAGGAAGTAGAAGGGTGGGAAGATTTGGGAGGAAGTGAGGGTGTGTAGTTGTATGGATAGGTATAAAGGTAATATGAGGGGGTGGGAGGGGAGCGAAATGAGCGAAGCGAATGGAGCAGGGCTGCACCTTCCAGATATAACTTAGTGAAGCGAACGGAGCAGGGCTACACCTTCCAGATAGAACATAGCAAAGCAGGGCTGCACCTTCCAGATAGAACATAGCGAAGCAGGGCTACACCTTCCATATAGAACGTAGCGAAGCAGGGCTACACCTTCCAGATGGAACATAGCGAAGCAGGGCTACACCTTCCAGATAGAACGTAGCGAAGCAGGGCTACACCTTCCAGATAGAACTTAGCTAAATAAAACCTATCAGCTAGTCCAGGGACACCTAGAAATGCTACACCTGGAGGGCTTTCAGCTGTAAATTAGCGCAAATATGGCATCCAGGGTTTTTAAAACCTTTTGGTGTGTTGTTCCTGAGCAATCACTCGGGGGGGTGGGGGAAAGGAGGGAAACCATCAATTGGAATTTAAAGTAGCAGTGTAGAATTCAAGGGACTCTGCTAAACCTAGCTAATTGTCAAAGGACAGCCAAGGAAATAAGGTCAACATACAGGCACCCTTGTTCAAGGACTGGAAGGTTTCTCCAAGAACAACTATGTAGGAGTACACCACAGGTGGAAGTTATATGCTGCCTACTAGTCTGCAATGGCAGATTTTTTTCTCTTTTCTATTTGTATTCCCCTTTGCTCATTGTTTGCTGCACACAAAGTAGCTAAAGTAAAAGCAGCTGGAGACTTTGCCCCTCTGTTTGGTGTTTAGTGAAGAACAAGTATTGAGGAAGAGGGACTGAAGGCTATGACTACTGAGAGGGGCTAAATACCTTAACATACATCAAATTATCAACAGTGAAATGGATGAAAGGGGTAGGGGTGGGCTAAGAGGAAGAAGGTTTGCAGCTGTTGCCCCTGGGGTATGCACTCTAGTGGACTGTGACAGATTTTAACAAGGCATAACAGTAATCACAAAAGCTGGCACCTACAGTACACAAGCGGCAACAACACTGTTTCTGGAGTTAAACCAGGGGCTGCAGTCTATTTTTGGATGATTGCTGGTTAGAGTTTTTTTTTGTTTGAAGGTCTGTTCCCACAATTAACACTTTCTGGAGGATGTAATGTCTGCTGTGCCTTTGTATGTACTAGGGCACAATGTCAAGGTGTTTCCACAAGTAGTTCGCTATATGCTGAAAGGTATCAGTCAAAGGCGGCAACGCCAAATACTTTAAATGCTGCCCAGTATGTTTGTTGCTACTTTCTTTCAGGGGATAAAAACAGTAGGTCAGCCATCTCCTCCTCCTTTTCATGTGTCAACTTAAAGGCTTACCAAATTCAAGATTACCTTGTATTGAAGGTCCTCTTTCCTCCTCATCAGTATCCTTGGCTATGATGGCTTTTGGAGGTCTGAAAGTACTTTCATCTTTTATATATTTTATTGCTTTGATATCTGAGAGTGAGCTGTGCAGCCATCCTTGACTTAACTTGTTTGCAAGCACATGCAAGAGTGGAAAGGTAGAGCACCAGCTGGGGAGTGAGAATCTCAAAGGGAATGGCTAGTGCATATTGATTTCACAGCAGGTCAAGTGTGAAAGGGATGCACCTTTCCTTGTGTAAGGAAGATAAAAAACATGCCCTGTTTATAGAACAGGCACCTGCCAGGTGCACCGATGCCAACTGATCAGACAAATTTGACTGTGATGTCACTGAATGAGGTACCAGTGGGTTTGACACCTGCTGAGCTGACACCAGTTGGAGCAGTATCTTTCTGACAAGCAGGTGTGAGACCAACACCAGTACGCAAACATAAGGTAAAACATGCATACATTTTTCTAGGATCTGATGTCTGGTTAGTGTCTGGGCCTTCAGCTTTTTTTTAAAAAAAAAAAAAAAAACCTCTTCAGACTGTAATGTACATCAGTCAGAATAAGATGATGCTGGACTGGGAAAGGAAACCAAAACGCTGCAGGAGAAAGTTGCACTTCCAGATAATGAAGAAGCCTTGTGGATTTGAGAAAAAAGGGCCTGGTTATATTGGAAGTTTTTCAGTAACCTGAAAAGGATGGCCTAGTAGGTTTTAACAATTCATTCTGTTTTCTGTTCCATGATTTTCTGTAACTTTCATTTTTTGTGTTGAGTAGCATGCTGACGCACAGTACTTTATTACAATCTGTGGAAGGTTTTCAAATGCAGTGGTGATCAACTGTATATCTGTAGATGACAGGACTTGTAAGAGAAAATAGAAAACCTCCTTTCCAATCTGTAACTTTTCTGGCATCAACAAGTTTTACAGCATATTCTGTGACACCTTTTAGGGGTGACATTTGACACTGCCAACTGAACACTTCAGGGTTCTACATGATGTGGCAGAACATGATGTCCTTCATGGATGCATCTGCAGTCATAACAACTGGGTTGTCCTGTCGTCAGGCAGCCCTGCAGTCGGCCGGATTCCAAAGTCCGGGTCCGGCATCGGCTGATGTCGCACTCCACCCGACGTCATCTCTGTTGGTCTTCGGGTATAAAAGCATCAGCCGACGCCATTTTCCTCAGTCTTTCTTGCCGCGTGGCGCCCGAAGCAGAAGCTGTTCGCAAGTGCCGGTCGGTCGGATCCAGAGATTACTTCTACCGAATACTACTTCGAAGACTTCTAAAGCTAAGTACCCCGTTGGGGACTCTTTCTTGCCTCAGCCGATGTCAGAAAAAGTTAACAATTGTTTAACCTGTGGGAAACAAATACCTCATAAAGATTTCCACTCTTACTGTCTACCTTGTTTAGGCCCAGCCCACGACGTAGCAGCCTGTTCGCCTGTGCTTCTTTCAACCGACGAATGCTTAGGCGTCGGTCGGAGTTTGCAGAACAGTTTTTCGGTTCTGATTTTGCGTACATTATGCCGCCGGATCCTCCGACTACCCAATCTACCAAAACGCAAAGATAAGACCGACACTCGCGGTCCGCGGTTTCGGCCGAAACCATGGTTAAGCAAACATGAGTGTCTCTGTTTCGGCCGAAACCGAGAAAACTGATCAAAGTACAGCTGAACCTATTCCTACAACTGAGGCCCCTGCTACAACTCTTGAATCGACCTCAGAAATTTTACCCACTACGGTGGTTGACTTATCAGACACCATCCCCTTGGATGTCTCTACCCCAGCACGTGGTGCTGCTAGGCCTCCAGCAGCCATGTCCATTAAGGCCTTCGCCAGGGCTAAAGCAGCCAAGACTACTAAAACAGTGCCTGTTAAAACCCCCACATCCAGGCCCTCTTCTAGTTCTCAAATGCTTACTTTGGCACAAGATTTAATTTCTTTAATTAGAGGATCTCAATCTCACCCAGACAGGGCCTCTCAGCCCCCAGAGAAGAGACCTAGGCCAGAGCCCCCTGAGCCAGTGTCTTCTGATGATTCTGCTGATGAATCAGACATAACTGACCAGCCAGAGGCTCCCTTCTCTTATTTTGAAGATTCTGATGCTGAAGAATCCATTCCAGCTGCTTCCCCACCAGAAGAATTCTCCTTTGGGGAAACCTTGCATGCCATGCGAGAACAGTTCCAATGGCAGCAACAGGATTTTTCAGACTCCAGAAAAAGACTTAGGACCTTTCTGCACCTCCCACAGCACAGGCCCTTAGCTATACCTCCGGTTCTCTCTGTGGTGGATGATGCTTTCAATGATGTTTGCTCCGCGCCAGATTCTTTACCCCCAGCCCCTGCCAAACCAGACAGATTTTACAGGGTGCCAGATACTCATCACCACCTTTACAAGGCCCCCTTGCAGACCCAGAAACTATATCCCAGGGTCCCAAGGCAGTAGCCGCGACCACAGCTAAAAACCCTATTCCTTCTGAAAGGGAAGCAAGGTCATTAGACAGATGGGGTAAAAAGGTCTACACTTCAGCTACTCTCTCAGCTAGAGCTTTAAACTGTCAGTTTCACATGATACAATACCAAGAGTTTATGCTTGATCAGTTAACTTAAAAACTAACCACTGATGAATCTCTTGATAAGAAATATGTATTAGAGATGGTAAATAACATACAACAGGTTAGCAACCATTCCTTAAAATGTGGCTATGATGCACTGGAGGCTTCATTTAGATCAGCCATGACAGGCACAGTGATAAGAAGGCATGCATGGCTAAAGGAACAAGCTTTACCGGATCATGTTAAAGCTAAGTTGCTAGATGCTCCTATGGACAAGACAAGTTTGTTTGGTACACCTGCCCAGCAGGTTATGAAAAAAAAATGGAAGAAAAGGCAAAATCTGTTCAAACTGTTAAAGATTTCTTGCAGGTTCAACCCCCAAGGTTTAGCAGGAACTGGCCTGCCAAAAATTGGTCCTTTCCTGACTCCACAAAATTTCAAAGGGGCAGGAATAGACGTTCCAGAGGCAGAAACCAATCCAGAGGAGGTGCCTACAGAGGACGACAGTGGCAAGGTAACAACAGAGGCACAGACACAGCCACTGCCACTACATCAGCACAACCACAGTGACTTAACCTAAATCCGCCTACCAGGGAACAAATAGCAGCTCCTCTAGGCGGAAAGTTAACCTTATTTTCAAAGAACTGGCACTACATAACAAAAGACAAGTGGATTTTACAAACCATAGATCAAGGTTACCGGTTTCACTTCCACACTTTACCAGTCAAAAGAGGAATGCCAAATCTACCTCCAAATCAAAAACAGAGGCTCTACGCCAGATAATGGAGTTAGCAAACATGAGAGCTGTGGAAAGAGTGCCAACAGCAGAGCAAGGAAAGGGGTTCTATTCCAGACTATTCCTAGTTCCAAGAAAGGAAAAAGTTGGAGACCAATTCTCGACCTGTCCACCTTAAATACATACATCGTTGTCCCAAAATTCAAAATGCTGACCCTACAGCAACTTCTTCCCATGCTGGGCAAGGAGTCTTGGCTGGTAACTCTAGATCTCAAGGAGGCATACCTGCACGTCCCCATTCGACCAATCTGCAGAAGATACCTCAGATTTCTTGCAGGATCAGAGCACTATCAATTCTCAGCATTGCCCTTTGGCTTATCTACTGCCCAGAGTATTCACAAAATGCCTGGCATCAGTAATCGCCCATTGCAGACTACAGGGAATTCAAATTTACCCATACCTGGACGACTGCCTGCTACAAGGGGACAACAAAAGCAAGCTGACAACAGATTTACAAAGGGTCATTTATTTGCTACAAGCACTGGGATACACAGTCAATTTACAAAAGTCAAGGCTGATACCATCCCAAACAAGGACATTCTTGGGCGCGGAATTGGACACAGTAAAACAAATGGCATTCCTGACTACAGAAAACAAAAGAACTTCCTCTTTACTTCTTGGCACTAACAAAACTGAACAAGTTAACAGCAAGAAAAGTTCTGCAGGCCTTGGGCTTCATGGCATCATGCATAATCTTGGTTCCATTTGCCAGACTACATATGAGAAAACTACAGTGGTACCTAAAGAATTTATGGTCCCAACACAGACACAGTCTAGAAACAGAAATTCCACTAATTCCATGCTTAAAACAGGAGTTCCTATGGTGGGCTCAGGCATGCCAGTCAAACCCAGGCCTACCCTTTCGCAGATGTCAAGCAAGCCAGACCATCACAACAGACGCTTCAGACCTAGGATGGGGGGCCCACATGCTGGACAAATGCGTGCAAGGATTGTGGACACAGGATCAACTTCACCTGCACATCAATCTAAAAGAAATGCTGGCAGTAAAACTGGCAATCCAAAAGTTCAAACCATTTCTCAAAGAGGGCCAGTTGATAAGGACAGACAACACCACAGTCATGTGGTACATCAACAAACAGGGAGGCACTCATTCATACCCCTATGCAGAATGACCTTGGAGCTGTGGACCCTGGCACTCAGCTACAACATCCAGTTACAGGCAATATTTGTACCGGGAAAGACAATACTCTAGCAGACATATTAAGCAGAACCACTTCGGATGCCCACGAATGGAAGCTGCACCCGGACATCTTCAAGACCATCTCAACGAAATGGGGAATGCCACAGATAGACCTATTCGCATCACCTCTCAATCACCAGCTCAAGAAATTCTGCACAAGGACATTCCACCCACTAGCATGGAAAGTGGACTCGCTCTCCTTCAACTGGAAAGGCCTAACAGCATATGCATTCCCACCTCTTCCTTTGATACACAAGGTACTACTAAAAATCAAGGAAGAACGTCCAAGGATAATCCTGATAGCTCCAAACTGGCCAAGACAACACTGGTACCCACTACTGAGGAGCATGTCTCGAACAATATGTGGCCAATACCCTGATGCCTTTGATGTTAACTCAGAACAACTACAGCATCATACATCCAAACCTAAAAACGTTGCAACTGACTGCATGGAACATCACATAGCAGCAGCTAATCCAGAACTTTCCCAAAGAGTCAAAGACATTATTCTTGAAGCACGCAGACCTTCAACAAGAAGGAACTATGCTGGAAAATGGAAAAGGTTTGTCATTTGGAGTACGGAAAGAGGAAAAGATGTGTCAAACATAGATATGCCTAACATTCTGGAGTATCTGGCCGAACTTCTTCATTCAGGCCTGTCCTACTCCTCCATCAAGATACATGCATCAGCTATTTCAGCAGAATACAGCTTTGATCCACCTGTTTTTCGCACCCTTTGCTCAGGCAGTTCCTCAGAGGAATCAAGAATGTAAAACCTCCAAGGAAACCACCATTACCAGCTTGGGATTTAAACTTTGTGCTAGAAAAGTTGACACTTTCACCCTTTGAACCAGCAGCAACAGCAGACCTACAACACCTGTCATGGAAAACTGCTTTCCTACTGGCAATTACTTCAGCAAGGAGGGTTTCAGAACTACAGGCCTTAATGGCAGTGCAACCCTTCCTAATCTTCCACCAAGATAGAGTGTCCATGAGGACTAATCCTACATTTATGCCCAAGGTGTATCCAGAGTGTCTTTAAACCAGGCAATCCACCTACCTACCTTCTTTCCCAACCCACAAAACAGAGGGGAAAGAATACTGCATACCTTGGATGTACATAGACAGCTACGCTACTACTTGGACAGAACAAAAAATAGCAGAAAGACTGACCAACTCTTTGTAGCCTATGCAACAGGAAGGGAAGGAAAAGCTATTTCCAAACAGACAATCTCCAAATGGATAGGAAATTGCATACGATACTGTTACTCCTTCCATGGAAAACCAATTCCACAGAACATAAGACCTCATTCTACAAGGGCAACAGCCACTACCACAGC
>NC_056725.1:1672950826-1673052833 GCF_019279795.1 Protopterus annectens
ATCAGAAGACAGACACAATGACTTAACCCTCAGACTGCCAAGCAAATCTCTCTTGGCAGCTCCCTTGGGAGGAAAATTAGCACTTTTTGCAGACAACTGGCACATCATCACAAAAGACAAATGGGTCCTAAATATTGTCTCACAAGGATACAGATTCCACTTTCACACTTTGCCAAGGATAAAAGGAATGCCAAACCTGCCACCAAATGAATGGGCAGAGGCTCAAAAACAAATTACAGCTCTCATGGGCATGAGAGCCATTCAACAAGTACCTACACAAGAACAAGGACAAGGATTTTACTCAAGACTCTTTCTAGTCCCCAGAAAGGACAAAGCCTGGAGACCCATTCTGGACCTTTCAATTCTAAACACTTATCTGCAAGTTCCCAAATTCAAGATGCTAACACTACAGCACCTTCTTCCCATGCTGGACAAGAAGGCTTGGCTAGTAACGTTGGACCTCAAGAAGGCATACATGCACATACCTATCAGACAAAATTGCAGAAGATACCTCCGATTTATTGCAGGTTCAACTCATTATCAATTCACTGCACTGCCCTTTGGCTTATCTACTGCACCCAGGGTCTTCACAAAATGCCTGGCACCAGTAATTGCATACTGCAGACAAAGAGGAATTCAAATATATCCATGCCTGGACAACTGCCTTATTCAAGCAGAAAGCAAGGACATTCTTTTAAAGTATCTGGTGTTTGTCAAACATCTATTAAGCTGCCTAGGGTACACAGTAAACGAAAATAAATCAAAACTAGTGCCCTCACAAAACATAATATTCCTGGGTGCCAGCTTAAATACAACGGCCCAGATGGCTTATTTCACGCCAGACAAACAAGAACAGCTGACTCAATACTTCAAAATGATGGCAACAAAGACTCAACTCCCTGCAAGAAAAATTCTGCAGGCCTTGGGATTCATGGCATCTTGCATACTGCTAATACCATTTGCAAAACTGCATATGAGGAAATTACAATGGTACCTGAAAAACGTATGGACTCAGCACAGCCACAGCTTGGAAACAATAATACCACCCATTCCTTGCCTTCAACAGGAGTTTCTATGCTGGGCTCAAGCATGTCACCTCAACAAGGGTCAGCCTTTTACCTTACCCACAGCCAGGCAAACTATGACAACAGATTCATCGGACTATGCCTGGGGAGCACACATGGCAGGACAGTGCATTCAGGGCAAATGGTCTACAGATCAAAGGCATCTGCATATCAGTCAAAAAGAAATGCTAGCTGTACAGAATGCCCTAACAGCTCTCAAGGACCTCCTACATCCAGGACAACTCCTAATAAAGACGGGCAACACCACAGTAATGTGGTACATAAGCAAGAGGGCACTCACTCCTACCCCCTATGCAGACAAGCAATGACCTTGTGGAACACAGCACTGACCTACCAAGTTCACCTGCAAGCACAATTCCTGCCAGGAAAGAGAAACTCATTGGCAGACGACCTAAGCAGAAACATCATGGATCTGCACGAGTGGAAACTAGATCCAAAAGTATTTGCAATGATAACTCACAAATGGGGATGCCCAGACATAGATCTGTTTGCCAACCCCCAAAACTACCAACTTCAAAAATTTTGCACAAGGACATTCCACCCACTAGCCTGGAAAGTGGACGCCCTCTCATTCAGTTGGAAAACATTGACAGTGTATGCCTTTCCTCCACTGCCTCTTCTAGCAAAGGTGCTGCTGAAAGTCAGATTAGAGAGGCCACAAATGATTCTCATTGCTCCAGACTGGCCACGCCAGCACTGGTATCCAATACTAAGGAACATGGCCCACGGACCACCATGGATTTTGCCTCAAATTCCTCACCTGCTCACTCAGCAAAACAATCAGATTCTACACAGCCAGCTCAAGACTTTAAATCTGGCTGCATGGCAAATAACCTAAATGACCAGGCAACACTTTCTAAAGCTGTTATGGATGTCATTCTGGAGGCCAGGAGGCCCAGCACCAGGAAAGCCTATTCAGACAAATGGAAAAGATTTTGCGCCTGGAACCAGGCCAAAGGACAAAATCCCCTTGTTCCAAACATTCCCCAGATACTACAATATTTAACTGAGATGTTGCACAAAGGACTTTCATTTTCATCTATTAAGATCCACGCCTCAGCGATTTCAGCTCACTACAACACGGATCCTCCTTTATTTTCTCATCCACTGCTAAGACAGTACTTCAGAGGGGCCAAGAACGCAAGACCGCCCAGGAGAGCACCAACTTGGGATCTCAACTTTGTTCTGGAAAAGCTTACACTGCCGCCCTTTGAACCAGCTTTTACAGCTGATTTACAGTTTCTATCATGGAAAACTGCCCTGCTGCTAGCAATAACTTCAGCTCGAAGAGTCTCGGAGTTACAGGCCCTAATGGCAGTGGAGCCTTTCCTCATTTCTCATCAAGACAGAGCCGCTCTACGAACCAACCCTTCCTTTTTGCCAAAGGTGGTATCCAGTGTGGCCCTAAACCAAACCATTCATTTGCCCACCTTTTTCCCAAACCCCCAGAACAAAGGAGAAAGGCTCCTGCACTCTTTGGACATTCACAGGCAATTACGTTACTATTTGGATAAAACTAAGGCTTTCAGAAAATCTGACCAGCTCTTTGTATCTTATGCTGCAGGATCACAAGGAAAAGCTATCTCAAAACAGACCATTTCAAAATGGATAGGACATTGTATTTGTTTCTGCTACACACATAATGGGAAACCAGTACCTGCTACCATTAGGTCACATTCCACCAGGGCTATAACTACATCAACAGCCTTTCTGAGAGGGATACCAACCAAGGATATTTTGGAGGCTGCAACTTTGAGTTCAGTGCACACCTTCACCAAGCACTACCACTTACCTCTATACTCTAAAACTAGAGCTGACTTTGCCACTGCAGTTCTGCAGGGTCTTCTAGCCTCTCCAAACCCTGTTTAACTCCACTGCCCATCCTTAGCTTTGGGATTCAACCCAAGTGTGATGACTGCAGCAGTGTAACACGATGAACATAGTACAGTTTTGTACCTACCGTAAATGTAGATGTTCGAGTGTTCACACTGCTGCAGTCCAGGTTACCCTCCCTCCATCCCCTCTGGCCTAGCTGAACTTTTCTATACCTTTCTATCTGGTACAACCTTTGTGGTGTATTTGCTTGTAACTGAAGGTATTTCTTGTATTTCCTTTACATGTTTTATTGGCAATATGTATTGCCCACCTACTTGGGGGCACCTGACATCTGGGACAAGAAAAACTGAAGAAAATGGCGTTGGATGCCTCTTATATACCCCTGGCGCACTGACGTCAGGGAAGAAGCAACAGCAACCGACGCTGGACCAAGACTTTGGAACTTTGGCCGACTGCGGGACCGCCTGACGGCAGGATAACCCAAGTGTGATGACTGCAGCAGTGTGAACACTCGAACATCTACATTTTATGGTAGGTACAAAACTGTACTTTTCTTCTATTGCAGAGGATTGTGTTAATGTGGTATCAACTAGACACCTCAGTTCAGAGCTTTTCTTCCTCAGGAGAAAATATGTCTTTATTTTAGATCTATTTCTAATGGTTTTCCACTCGGACTTTAGTCACGGGGGGGGGGGGATACCTCAGGATTTTGGGTCTCGTGGCACCTATGATTCTCATGATGTCCCTTGCAAGACTTCATGTGAGAAAAATGTAGTGGTATCTGAAATCTCTTTGGTCCCAGCATTAACACCCTTTATTTTTTCAGATCTCAGTACTGCAGTTTGTTAGAAGTGAAATCAATTGGTAGAGACAGATATCTTTAAATCAAGGTTTCCCCTTCTCCCTAACTGCTCCAAAGCAGTCACGACAAATGCTTCAGACTTTGGAGATAGTTTTAGGAGAGATAATAGTGTAGAGGGTATTGGGGTACCAAGGGCAGATCCAGGCAACATAAATATCAGAGATGCTTGCCCAGGTCAAAGCACTCCATTTTCTTAATTATCTTTGGTCCCTAGGACCTATTCAAGTGGTTACAGACAATACCACAGTGCTATGGTACATCAGCAAGCAAGAAGGAACTAGGTTGTACCCACTTTGCAGACTAGCCATGTTAGCTTGTGATATAGCTTCACAGTACAGTCCCACTTTACAGGCATCCTACATTCCGTTAGAGCAAAACTGTGTGACAGACAAGCTGAGTAGGACCAGGACAGACCCTCATGAATGGAAACTAGATCCAGGGGTCTTCCAAGATTTGCTGCATTTGTGGAGAATTTAAGTAGGCTTCTTTGCATCCTCTCTGAACAATCAATTGGCAAAATTCTGATGTTCATCGTGTTTCACTGTTGCTGTTGCAGTCATTACACTTGGGTTATCCTGCTGGCAGGCGACCCGCAGTCAGCCCGAGTTCCAAAGTCTTGGTCCGGAGTCGGTTGCTGTCGCCTCTTCCCTGATGTCAGAGCGCCAGGGGTATAAAAGTTGCACCAGGCGCCATTTTCTTCAGTCTTTCTTGCCGCGCGGTGTCGAAGCAAAAGCAGTTCGCAAGTGCCGGTTGGCCGACTCCTGAGATTTTCAAAATTGAATTTCAGAACCGAAGTCTTCAATAAAGCTAAGTACCCTGTTGGGGAAACTTTTTCTTGCTCCAGACCGATGTCAGTAAAAGTTAATAATTGTATTTCTTTTGGGAAGCAAATATCTCATAAGGACTTTCACTCTTACTGCATTCCTTGCCTAGGCCCTGACCACAACGTTACTAGTTGTCGGTTTTGTGCTAGATTCAGTAAACGCACTATTAAATGTCGGTTTGATTTTGCTTTACATTATTTTGGATGAAGATTTAATATATAATGCCGTCGGAACAACCGACGACCAGAATGTATAAAAAAATGCAAAGACAAAAAAAGACAGGCATCCGAGGTCCAAAACAGACGACGAAGCCTCTTCTAGGCCAGTTGCCGGTTCTCAGTGAGGCACTTTCGCAGCCCCTGACTCCCGCTACCTCAGAGCCACAGGCTGTAACCGACAGCTATGTGGAGACACTGAGGCCTGTGGAAACTCAAGGTATTGGGCCTACAGAAACTATACCCTTAGATGGGTCCGGAGTCGCTGAGCAGGCACCGGCTTCTGAGGGTGTTTTCAGACCTTCACAGCTTACAATTAAGGCTACTACAGCAGCAAACGCAAAGTCAAAAACACCATTAAAGACAAGGAAACAAGTGCAGCATTCTCCAGAACAGTCATCCATGCCAAAGAAACAGATGCTTAAAATGGCCAAAGACCTTATTACTTTAATCAGGGGCTCCCATCCCCCTCCTGACAAAAGGCCTAGGCAAGACACTGATTATGATTCCTTTGATCAGGTTTCCATTTCCTCTGATTCTTCTGATCAGGGCAATTCTCTCCCTCCCTATGAGGACTCTGATGCTGAAGAGTCCATTCCTTCAGCCTCACTGCCTGAGGATTATTCTTTTGGGGAAACCCTGCACACCATGAGGGAGCATTTCCATTGGGAGAGCCAGGATTACTCAGAATCCAAGAAAAGGCTCAGAGATTTCCTTTTATTGCCTCAGCACAGGACCCTGGCTTTCTCCCCTATGCTTGATATTGTAGATGATGTTTTTTTCTGAATCCTGTCTGTCTCCAGATTCTTTACACCCTGCACCAGTAAAGCCAGACCCGGTACTACAGGGTCCATGACTCTGATAAATTTATTTACAAAAACCCCGCTGCTGACCCAGAAACAGTTTCTCAGGTTCCTAAAGGGGTTAATGCTTCCACTGCCAAAAATCCTGTCCCCTCAGATAGGGATTCCAGAGCTCTGGACAGATGGGGGAAAAAAGTTTACGCTTCTGCTACTTTAGCTGTAAGAGCTTTAACCTCTCAGTTTCATATGCTTAAATATCAACAGCATCTCATGTCATTGTTAAAGTAGAAAATGGTTACAAATATAGAAAGTCCTGACAGTAAAGAAATGCAGGATTTATTGCATGCAGTTGAACAAGTGGGAAAGCATACTCTGCAATGTGGTTTTGATTCATTAGAGGCTTCTTGTAGAGCCACATTTAAAATCTCAGTTATTCGAAGACATGCTTGGTTGAAAGAACAAAGTTTACCTGACCATGTTAAAGTAAAATTATTGGATGCACCACTACAACATGATACTTTGTTTGGTGTTCAGGCAGAAGAGGTGTTAAAGAAAATGGAGAATAAAGCAAAGTCCATGCAAATGGTGAAAGATTTATTTACAGGTTCAACCACCTAGATTTAGCAGAAACTGGCCTTCAAAAAAATTGGTCCTTTCCAGTGTCAGACAGGCCACAAAGAGGCAGATACAGACGCCCAAGAGGCAGATCTCAGTCCCAAGGCTCCTACAGACCTAAACAATGGGGTGCTTCAGCCCCCAAAGGAGGAGAAGACAAATCACAACCCTATAGGAAACAGTCACAATGACTTCCCTCTGCAAATGCCAAGCTCTTACCAGTTGACAGCACCCCTAGGGGGAACGCTAGCACTTCTCAAAAAATTGGCACATGATCACCCAAGACCAATGGGTGCTGAATATAGTTTCTCAGGGGTACAGGTTCCACTTCCACACGCTTCCAAAACCAAAAGGTATGCCAAACCTGCCACAAAACCAATGGGCAGAGGCACAAAAACAGATTGCTGCTCTTATGGATATGGGAGCTATTCAAAAAGTTCCACAAGAAGAACAGGGACAAGGATTTTACTCAAGACTTTTCGTAGTACCCAGTAAAGACAAAGCCTGGAGACCAATACTGGGCCTGTCAATCCTAAATACTTTCCTGGATGTTCCAAAATTCAAAATGTTAACACTACAACAACTTCTGCCCATGCTGGGCAAAGAGGCTTGGCTAGTTACTTTGGATCTCAAGGAGGCGCATACCTGCATGTCCCCATCAGACAATCGTGCAGAAGATACCTCAGATTTATAGCAGGCTCAATGCATTACCAATTCTCTGCACTGCCCTTTGGCTTATCTACTGCGACCAGGGTCTTCACAAAATGCCTGGCACCAGTAATTGCATTTTGCAGACAAAAAGGAATTCAAATGTATCCCTACTTGGACGACTGCCTTATTCAAGCAGAGAGCAAAGACATTCTTCTAAATCACCTGACGTTTGTAAAAAGACTGCTAATTTGCCTAAGGGTACACAGTAACGAAAAGAAATCAAAACTAATGCCCTCACAAGAGATAATATTCCTGGGTGCAAGCTTAAATACAACTGCCCAGATGGCTTATCTCACGCCAGACAAACAAAGGCAACTGACTCATTACTTTCAAATGATGGCAACAAAGACCCAGCTCCCTGCAAGAAAAATTCTGCAGGCCCTGGGTTTCATGGCATCCTGCATTCTACTAATTCCATATGCAAAACTGCATATGAGGAAACTACAATAGTACCTAAAAAGTGTTTGGACTCAGCATTGTCACAGCCTAGAGACTATCATAACCTTGATTCCCTGCCTACAACAGGAGTTTCAATGGTGGTCCCAGGCCTGTCACCACAACAAGGGACAGCCTTTCATCTTACCTACAGCCAGGCAGACAATAACAATGGATGCATTGGATTATGCCTGGGGAGCACATATGGCAGGAAAATATATTCAGGGCATGTGGCCCAAGGAACAAATGCATCTTCACATCAATCAAAAAGAGATGCTAGCTATACAGAATGCCCTGACAGCCTTCAAGGACCTAATACATCCAGGACAACTATTAATAAAGAGGGACAATACCACAGTTTTGTGGTACATAAGCAAGGGGGCACACATTCCTACCCCCTATGCAGACAAGCCATGACTTTGTGGAACACAGCACTGACCTACCAGGTACATCTGCAAGCACAATTCCTGCCAGGAACAAAAAGTACACTGGCAGACGAACTAAGCAGAAATCTCATGGATCCTCACGAATGGAAACTAAATCCACAAGTGTTCAACATGATAACAAAGGAATGGGGACGCCCAGACATGGATCTTTTTGCCTCCCTACAAAATTGCCAAATACAGAAATTTTGCACAAGAACGTATCACTCTCAAGTATGGAAAGTGGATGCTCTATCATTCAGCTGGAAAAACCTGACAGTCTATGCCTTCCCTCCGATGCCTCTTCTCACCAAGGTGCTTCTAAAAGTCAGACAAGAGAGGCCAAAAATTATCCTGATTGCACCAGACTGGCCACGCCAGCACTGGTACCCGATCCTAAAGACTTTTTCCCCAAGGCCCACCTTGGTCTCTACCTCAAATCCCTCATCTTCTGACACACAAAACAATCAGATTCTGCACAGTCAACTCAGAACCTTAAACCTGGCAGCATGGCAGGTAATGTAGCCACTCAGACTGCACCTCTCTCTAAAGCTGTTATGGATGTAATTTTGGAAGCCAGGAGGCCCAGCACTAGGAAATCTTATGCAGAAAAATGGAAGAGATTCTGTGCTTGGAACCAGGCACAAGGGCTAGACCCCCACTGGTCCCTAATATACCTCAGATTTTGCAATACCTGACTGAGATGTTGGACAAAGGCCTATCTTTTTCATCTATTAAAATCCATGCCTCTGCCATTTCAGCTCATTACAATACGGATCCTCCTATTTTTTCACATCCTCTACTAGGACAGTACCTCAGAGGAGCAAAGAATATAAGACTCCCTAGGAGAGCACCAGTGCCTACTTGGGACCTCAATTTTGTTTTAGAAAAACTAACACTGCCTCCATTTGAACCAGCCAGCACAGCTGATGTAAAATTTTTGTCATGGAAAACTGCTCTGCTCCTAGCAATAACTTCAGCAAGAAGAGTCTCGGAGTTACAGGCATTGATGGCTGTGGAACCTTTCCTCATTTTTCATCAGGACAGGGTTTCTCTTAGGACACACTCAACATTCATGCCAAAAGTGGTCTCCAGTGTGGACTTAAACCAAACCATTCATTTGCCTACTTTCTACCCAAATCCCCAGAATAAAGGGGAAAGACGTCTGCACGCTTTGGATATACACAGGCAGCTACGATTTTACTTGGACAAAACAAAAGCTTTCAGAAAAACTGAGCAACTGTTTGTAGCATATGCTGCAGGATCACAAGGAAAGCCTATTACAAAGCAGACAGTCTCCAAAGGGATAGGACACTGCGTCCACATCTGTTATGCACAACGTGGCAAATCTGTTGCTAAGGGCATTAGGCCTCATTCTACCAGAGCAGCAGCCACTTCAGCAGCTTTCCTCAGAGGGGTACCAGCCAAAGACATATTAGAAGCTGCAACCTGGAGCTCAGTGCACACTTTTACCAAGCACTACCATCCAACTCTCTACTCCAAATTCAGAGCAGGCTTTGCCACTGCACTTCTGCAGGGCTTGTTAGCCTCGCCAAATCCAATCTAGACCCAGCCACCCAACCTCAGCTTTGGGATTCTACCCAAGTGTAATGACTGCAGCAGTGAAACACGATGAACATAGTACAGTTGTGTACCTACCATAAATGTAGATGTTCGAGTGTATTCACTGCTGCAGTCCAGTTTACTCACCCACCATCCCCCTCTTTGCTGGGACTATTCTGTACTTCTCAACTCTATACAACCTATGTGGTGTATTTGCTTTTAGATGAAGGAAATGTTTATAGTAACATATACATGGTTGTTTGGCATATTTTTATCTTTTCAGCCTTATTATCTGGAGTGGAGGCAGCTGACATCTGGGGCAAGAATAACCGAAGAAAATGGCGTTGGTTACAACTTTTATACCCCTGGTGCTCTGGTGTCAGAGAAGAGGTGACAGCAACTGACGCCGGACCAAGACTTTGGAACTTGGGCCGACTGCGGGTCGCCTGCCAGCAGGATAACCCAAGTGTAATGACTGCAGCAGTGAATACACTCGAACATCTACATTTATGGTAGGTACACAACTGTACTTTTCACGGCTCCATTCAGGAAGGCCTGGAAGACCAATGCCTTTTCTTTGGACAGGAATGTTCCTGTATGCTTTTCCACCCTTTCCACTAATATCCAGGGTAGTTCTGAAGATTCATAAGGAAACCCACAAGATCGTTGTGGTGGCTCCCTTCTGGCCCAGGCAACTGTTTCTCCCTACTTTTGGACATGGCCAAGGGCAGTTACCAAAAGGGGTCCTCACAGAATGGATCTACTCACACAAGAACAGAGGTGTTTGATACACCTTGACAATTATTTTCATTTGACTGCCTGGATGACATAATAATGGACATAAGAAATCCTGCTACTAGAAAATCATATATTAGCAAATGGAAAAGGTTTTCGAGTTGATGTTAACAACGTAACCAATACCCATTCAGGATTAGTTGTTGTTTAGTTTTACAATATTTGTTTGAGTTACTATCGTATGGCCTTTCTTTCTTCCTGTGTCGAGGTTAATTTGTCAGCCATTTCAACATGTCTGCTCATGGATCTTCCTCTTTCAAGGCAGTCTCATGTCAAAATGTTCTTGAAAGGGGGGGTTGCATAAGAGGTCTCCAAGTAAACTGATGGCCCGTCCTTGGGATCTTAATTTTGTGTTAGAGAAACTAACACTTGCTCCATTTGAACCAGCTAATCTGGCTGACTTGATCTTTAACATGGAAAACAGTTTTATTGATTGCTTTTCACTGTGCAAAAAGGGTATCCAAGTTATCAGCTCTTCTGGTGAGTCAGCCCTGCCTCATTTTCCATAAGAGTAGAGTTTCTTTGAGAACTAATACTTCTTTTTTGCCTAAAGTGGTGTCCAAGTTTACTTTAAGCCAAACTGTTCATCTCCCCGTTTTATTTCCTGAACCTAAAAATGAGAGAGAGGATGCTCCATGCCTTAGATGTCCAGAGACAACTTTGTCACTACCTTGACAGAAGTGAATTGTTCCGATCATCAGATGAATTGTTAATTTCTTATGAAGGTAAGAAGAAGAAGAGGTAAATGGTGTCAAAACAGGCTATTTCCACAAGTTTGTCTAAGGCTATTACCTTTTGTTATACGTACAGTGACATATCTATTCCAGATAGGGTCAAGGCCCACTTTGTAAGGACCTTGGCTTCTTCTGTGGCTTTTTGGAAAGGGTTACATTCTAGAAGCTGCTGCTTGGTCCTCTGTACATACTTTTAGAAAGCAGTATAAGCTGGATTCCATCTCTAGGTCTAGCTCATGCTTCGCTAGGACCATTCTCCAGGGGCTCCTGGATCCTTTTCCTTCCACCTCCCAAACATAGTCACCTGTGGTAATTTACCCTTATAGCTAAGGCGACTACAGCAGTGATCATTATGAAGAACATAGTACAGTTGTGTAAGCTGAACTTTGCATAACAGTAGATGTTCTAATGATCACTGCTGAAGTAGCTGATCTCTTCCTCCATCTCCTTTGTTTTTTTAGTGTGTTTCTTATGCCAGGGTGTGGACATTATTGTTATTCCTAGTGTTATCTTTTCAGGATTTAGCCTTCCACTTGTTTTTTTTAGGCAGCATAGCTCGAGCTACTTGGCAGTTTGTATGCGTGGAAGGTGCCCTGAAGCTTTGGAAGCTGGCGTGCTGTTATATCCTTGTCAGCGTGTAGCCCATATAGCTAAGGCTACTGTAGCAGTGATCATTCGAACATCTACTGTTATGTTAATTTCAGACAACACAACTGTACTTTCTTCCCAGTGGCAAAGACAGTTGAGCAATGGACAGGTGGGCTAAGAAAGTGTATACTTCCTACACTTTGGCTTTGAGAGCCATTAACTACCAAACTTAAATGGCAGAATACTTTCTGTGCTATAGTCCTTAAGTAAAACCATCACAGAGCCTCAAACGCATGAATTAAAACAAGCATTTGCAATCACTAGTGGATCAGTCTTCTCAAATAGGCAGGCACAGTATGAAGTACAGCTACAATGATGTGGCTGCCTCTTCAGGGCAGCTGCTACTTGCTCAATGATCAGGGTTATGCCTGTCTGAAAGGCCATCCTGTTCTAGAAGATTTCAAGTCTAAACTTCTAGATTCCCCCCCCTGGCTGACTAGTTTTTATTTGGCTCACAAGCTGCCAGTCTTTGCAAGACTTTCCACGGAACAAGGTAAGACAGAGAAAAACTGTCTTCAAATTCTTCTTCTACACTTTCCAGGTACCATAGAAATTATCCAGCAAAGTCTACCTCCTTTGCAGAGAGAGAGAGCTGTTAGAACGCCTCGTAGACAAAGGAAAATTCCTAACCAAGAAAAGATTTCGCAGAAAAAAACCTCGAGGGATACTCCTCCTCCTGGAAGGCCTCAGTTTGGTAGTAGGCCCCTGTGACTATATTCTACCCATCCCCCTTCAAACCCAACTCGGCCCCCTCTCCTCTTTCAAAAAGACTCCTTTCCCATTCTGGGAAGCAGTAACCTCAGACAAATGGATCTTAAGCATTATCAGGTGAGTTGTGCTTTGTCGTGGGAAAGCAGCCCATCTCTTGGGGAATACCCCATTCCTCCCAACCAGATACACCTGCTAGACCCTAATGTATAAGATTTATCGGGTCAGGGAAACCAGAGAAGAGGTCCCTTCAACCTTTTTAGGAAAGGGATTTTACTCTGAGGTCTTTCTTGTCCCAAGAAAAGAGGATCAGTGGATACTTTTTCTGTACCTGTCCTGGCTAAACTCCTTTTCAGAGTTCCCTCTTTCAAAATGCTGTCCTTACGAACTGTTCTACCCTTCCTGCTTACTCTGGTCTTCCTGGTATTCTTAGACCTAAAGGATGCTTATCTACATATTTCCATCTATCCTTCCTGCAGACAGTTTCTCAGATTCTTTACTGGATTGTCACATTGCCAGTTTACTGCTTTGTCCTTTGGTCTTTCTTGAGCTATAAGGGTTTTCCCAGAATGGTTGGCCACCATGGTGGCTTTCTGCTGCATTCATGGCATATAAATCATCCTTCACCTGGACAGCCTGCTACTCCAGGTTTTATCCAGAAACACCCTCCTCCAGCATCTTCATTACACTGTCTGACTTTTGACCCTCCTAGGTTTCACCATTAATTATAAAACATCCTCATTCAATCCCACCCAACAATTGACCTTTCTGAGATGCAGCCTAGACAGTTCCACCATGCATGCCTGTATTCCTCAGGAGAGGATCACCTACCTAGCTATAGAGTTCTTAATGCTTTCTAACAAGGATCATTGCTAGACCAATCAAGCCCTCAGGGCTCTTGGACTCTTGGCTGCCGCAATCCTTATGCTTCCCCTCACCAGACTACACATAAGGGAAGATACAGTGATATCTGAAATTACTGTGGTCTCAGCATTCTCACCCTCTCAAGAACAACATTCCTCCTCTTCTGTGCATCAAGAAGGAACTCCTTTGGTGGAGCATTGAGATTACTCTCAGCCCAGGTCTTCCATTCACTCCAAACCCATGCAGCCAAGTCCTGTTTACAGATGCCTCAGACAGAATGGAGGCTTGGACTGGAGACCACAGAGTTCAAGGAGAGTGGCCTGCCCATGTACTGAAAGAACTCATCAACATATAGAAATGACTGCACTCCTACAAGTCCTCCAGATCTTCTCGTATCTTTGGAAACCATGCAGTCTGCTGTTGTACATGGACAACACCACTGTGATGTGGTATAAAAACAGTCAGGGAGGCACAAGGTCCGCACAAGAGGTGTGACACCTAGCCCTTCAGCTGTGTCTTACACTTAATGTGATATATTATCCCCACTCAGCAGAACATATTGGCAGACTGTCTAAAGCAGGACATGGGAGACCCTCATGAATGGTCTCTTAACGCAGAGGTTTTCAAATCCATCATTCACAGATGGGAGACTCCATAGATGGACCTCTCTGCTTTCCCAAACATTAACTACTCTCTTTTCTGCACAAGGAACCCATCTCCTCGATCTTGAAGGACATATGCCTTCCCCTTGCAATGGACAGGGAAGTTCTTTTATGCATATCCCCTTCTGCCTCTGCTCTCAAGGTTCAGAAGGAATCTCCAAAAACCCTACTTCTGGCACCTTTCTGGCCAAGGCAGCACTAGTTTCCTCTACCGTTTCATCTGTCAAATGGAAATTACTGTAGAATCCGTTTACAATCAGGTCTAATTACCCAACAGAAAGGACAACTCCTTCATCCCAACCTGACCTCATTTAGTGTAACTCTTTGGAAGATAGGATTACTGCAACATTGATGCTGTCAAGACATAGTACAGATGTTTTTCGTGTTTCACTGTTGCAGTCATCACACTTGGGTTATCTGTCTGCAGGTAGCCCTTAGTCAGCCTGAGTACCAGAGTCTTGGGATTTCTGCGTCGGTTGCTGTTGGCTCTTTCATGACGTCAGGTCGTCAGGGGTATAAAACATGCAGCCGACGCCATTACATCAGTCTTTCTTGCCGAGAAAGAGCCCAAAGCAGAAGCAGTTCGCAAGTGCTGGTCAGCCGCTACCTGAAATTTTCGTTTTTTCGAGTTTCAGACCTGAAGTCTTCTAAAGCTAAGTATCTCGTTGGGGGTTCTTTTTTCTTGCTCTAACCGATGTCAGAAATAATTAACAATTGTCTTGCTTGTGGAAAGCAAATACCTCACAGAGATTTTCATTCTTACTGTGTCACCTTTTTAGGCCCAGACCATGACGTCCCTCGCTGTCGGCTTTGTGCCTTGTTTAATGCCCGAACCATTTGTCGTCGGGCTATTTTTGTAGCTAAATTCTTTCACTCTCGATGTTCATCCTGTTTCACTGTTGCAGTCATCACTGTGGGGTTCTTCCTGCCGGCAGGCAGTCCTTGGTCGGCCAGAATCCCAAAGTCTGGGTCCGGCGTCGGCTGTTCAGTCATGCTCCCTGACGTCAGAGCACCAGGAGTACAAAGCTGCCAGCCGACGCCATGTTCTCCAGTCTTTCTTGCCGTGCGGTGAAAGCGGTTCGCAAGTGCCGGTCGGCTGACTCCTGATAATTTTTCGTGCTTCAGTCCGAAGACTTACTTCTTCTCAAAGCTAAGTACCCCGTTGGGGAAACTTTTTTTCTTGCTCCAGTCCGATGTCAGAAAAAGTTAATAATTGCATTTCTTGTGGGAAGCAAATAATACCTCATGAGGATTTCCATTCTTACTGTATTCCTTGTTTAGGCCCTGACCACGACGTAGCTAGTTGTCGGTTTTGTGCTAGATTTAACCAACGTACGATTAAGCAGAGGTACGATTTTGCTTTTCACTACTTTGGTAGGCGATTTAATTATAAAATGTCGGACACGCTTCCGACTACCGGAGTTCACAAACGATGCAAGGATAAGGACAGGCCTCCGAGGTCCAAATCAGACGACGTTACACAACCACAGCCAGCTTTAGGTTCAGCCGTCGTCAGTGAGGTGCTTTCGCAGCCCCTGTCGTCGGCCATTTCAGAACCGATAGCCGAAACGGACTCCCACGAGGAGTCAACTAGGCTTTTGAGCACTCCAGCTGCAGGACCTTCGGACAATGCTCCCTTGGATGGGTCCGGAGCCGCTGTGCAGGTACTGGCTTCCGAGGGGGTTTTCAGGCCTACACAGCTTCTGATAAAGGCAAAACCCAGGACAAAGACAAAGACTCCTTCTAAATCTAAGACACCTGCCCAGGCCTTTTCTGATCCGGGACCCAAATCACAGAAACAGTTACTTAAAATGGCGGAGGACTTGCTAACTATGATTAGGGGTTCACATCCCCCTCCAGACAAAAGGCCAAGGCAAGAGTTGGATTATGAATCTTCTGATCAGGCATCTATTTCTTCAGTGTCTTCCTCTGAACAGGAATATTCTTTCCCTCCTTATGAGGATTCTGATGCTGAGGAATCTATTCCATCAGCTTCTCCCCCTGAGGATTTTTCTTTTGGGGAAACTTTACATGACATGAGGGAACATTTTCACTGGGAGGGACAGGAGTACTCGGAATCTAAGAGAAGGCTCAGGGATTTCCTCCTTCTTCCCCAACATAGACCCCAGGCTATTCCTCCTATTTTGGATATTGTGGATGATGCTTTTTCTGAGGCTAATTTAACTCCTGGCTCCTTTCCTCCAGCCCCTGCTAAGCCCGACAGATATTACAGGATCCCTGACTCCCACCAGTTCCTTTACAAAAATCCTACTGCTGATCCAGAAACCATTTCTCAGGGTACTAAGGGGGTTAAGGCTGCCTCTTCTAAAAATCCTATTCCGACAGATAAAGATTCCAGAGCTTTGGAGAGATGGGGCAAAAAAGTGTATACTTCTGCTACTTTATCGATTAGGTCTTTAAATTGCCAATTCCATATGCTAAAATATCAGCAGTTTCTACTGTCTGTTATGAAAGTTAGGTACCATTTCTGCATGTGCAGATAATAAGGAATTACAGGATTTGATGCATGCTACTGAACAAGTGGAGAAGCATGGTTTACACTGTGGTTTTGATGCCTTGGAGGCTTCTTGCAGGGTGGCTGCCTCTGGCACAGTCATTAGAAGACATGCTTGGTTAAAGGAACAAAACTTACCTGATCAAGTGAAAGCAAAGTTACTGGATTCTCCTGTTCAGCATAATGTTTTGTTTGGGCCTAAGGCTGAAGAGGTAATAAAGAAAATGGAGGATAAGGCAAAATCCATGCAAACGGTTAAGGATTTCTTACAAGTTCAACCCCCCCTAGATTTAGCAGAAATTGGCCAACAAAAAATTGGTCTTTTCCCCAGCTCGGACAGGTCTCAGAGGAGTAGATATAGGCACACCAGAGGGAGGCCTCAAACACAGACCTCTTACAGACGTAGACAACGGAGTGCTTCCACCTCCAGGGGTGGAGAGGACAGACCTCAATCATATAGAAAACAGGCTCAATGACTCCCCCTGCATGGCTCCAGGAACTTTTCTCCTGGATGCTCCTCTAGGAGGAAAACTTTCTCTTTTTCAACAAAATTGGACTTACATAACCCAAGACAAGTGGGTTCTGGATGTAGTTTCAAGAGGTTTCAAATTCCACTTTCATACCTTGCCAAGACCAAACGGATGGTCGGACCTACCAAAACACCAATGGTCCGAGGCATTAAACCAGGTGGGATCCCTCATGGCTATGAGGGCCATAGAACTGGTTCCACAATCAGAGACGGGGCAGGGCTTTTACTCAAGGCTCTTTCTAGTTCCCAGAAAGCAAAACACATGGAGACCCATCCTGGATCTGTCAGTCTTAAATATTTTCCTGGAGATACAAAAATTCAAAATGCTTACTCTGCAGCAGCTCCTGCCATTGTTGAGCAAAAATGCATGGATGGTGACATTGGATTTAAAGGAGGCTTACCTACACATCCCTATCAGACAGGAGGGCAGAAAATACCTCCGGTTCAAGGCCGACTCGAAACATTACCAATTCTCTGCGCTGCCCTTTGGCTTGTCTACTGCACCCAGGGTCTTCACCAAGTGCCTGGCACCAGTAGTAGCTTATTGCAGACTCAAGGATATTCAAATTTACCCTTATCTGGACAACTGCCTTATTCAAGCAGACAGCAAGGACGTTTTACTCCAGCACCTGGAATTTGCTCAAAATCTTTTCAAGTACCTGGGATTCACTGTAAACATAAAAAAATCAAATTTGACCCCCACACAACAGATAACTTTTCTGGGTGCTCTTTTAAATGCAACAACCCAGATGGCATTCCTGACATCCAGAAAACAACTACAGCTGGCTTCCACTTTCAAAACCTTGGCTTCTGTAACTCAGCTAACTGCAAGGAAATTCCTGCAGGCTTTGGGTTACATGGCCTCCTGCATCCTTCTCATACCAAATGCAAGACTACATATGAGAAAAATACAATGGTACCTAAAAAGTGTATGGTCCCAGCATTACCACAGTCTAGACACACAGATTGCTGTCTTGCCTTGCCTACAAAAGGAATTCCATTGGTGGACCATGGCATGTCTTCACAACAAAGGCAAAGCCTTCAGTCTACCTCCAGCCAGCCAAGTGTTAACCACGGACGCCTTGGATTACGCATGGGGAGCCCACTTGCAGGGAAAGGGTCTGTAAGGTTTTTGGACAGAGGATCAGAAGCACCTACATATCAATTTAAAAGAGATTGTTAGCTGTTCAGAATGCCCTCTTGGCTTTCGGGGGTCTTCTACAACCAGGACAACTACTGATACGAACAGACAACACCACAGTTATGTGGTACATAAACAAGCAGGGGGGCTCACATTCCTACCCCCTTTGCAGACTAGCCATGACTCTATGGAACACAGCACTAGCTTGCAAAGTGGATCTACAAGCTCAGTTCCTGCCAGGGAAACAAAATACTTTGGCAGACAGCCTGAGCAGGAACCTGTCAGACCCACACGAGTGGATGCTAGACACCCACATATTCAAGACGATTACAGAAGCCTGGGGCTGCCCGGACATAGATCTATTTGCATCCCCCCTCACCACCAGTTACAGATTTTTTGCACAAGGACTTTTCACGAGTTAGCATGGAAAGTGGATGCACTATCATTCAGTTGGAAAAACCTCAAGGGGTATGGCTTTCCACCACTACCTCTTCTACCACGGGTGTTATTAAAGATCAAGCAGGACAAGCCCAAGATGATGATTCTACTGGCCCCAAATTGGCCTCTTCAATTCTGGTACTCAACACTGAAGAATCTATCTCAGGAACCACCTTGGATTTTGCCTCCGATTCCCAATCTATTGTCCCAACACCAGGGCCAGGTTCTGCACTCTCATGTCAAAACTCTCAGCCTGGCAGCCTGGCGAATTCAGGATCTATGATTAATCCTCCCCTTCCCAAAAAGGTCATGGATGTCATTTTAGAAGCCAGACAGCCTAGCACTAGAAAATCTTATGCAGGCAAATGGAAGAGATTTTGCGCCTGGATGCATGCTCAGGATTCGGATCCTCTCATTTCTAATATCCCTCAGATTTTGCTTTACCTAACAGACATGCTACATAAGGGTTTATCGTTCTCCTCCATAAAAATTCATGCCTCAGCTATCTCTGCACATTACAATACAGACCCTCCACTCTTTTCGCATCCACTTCTGAAACAATATCTACGAGGAGCAAAGAATTTAAGGCCCCCTAGGACACCACCCATACCTGCCTGGGACCTCAACTATGTTCTGGAAAAACTCACTCTGCCTCCTTTTGAGCCTGCTGCCATAACTGATATTAAGTATTTATCATGGAAGACAGCTATCCTACTGGCTTTGACTTCAGCCAGGAGAGTCTCGGAGCTGCAAGCACTCATGGCTGTGGAACCTTACATTATTTTTCACCAAGATAGGGTGTCTTTAAAGACTAATCCTACTTTCATGCCTAAAGTGGTTTCCAAAGTGGCTTTAAATCAAACTATTCACCTGACAACTTTTTTCACTAATCCACAAAATAAGGGGGAAAGGATCTTGCATTCCTTGGATGTACACAGACAACTTCGTTTTTACCTGGACAGAACCAAGGATATCAGGAAAACAGCGCAACTGTTTGTTTCTTATGCAGCAAAGCCATTTCAAAACAGACCATTTCTAAATGGATTGCGCATGGAGTCAGATTTTGTTACTCTCATCATGGAAAGCAAATCCCAGGAAAAATTAGGACTCACTCTACCAGAGCTGCTGCTACTTCAGCTGCCTTTCTCAGGGGAGTACCTACCAAAGATATTTTGGAAGCTGCAACTTGGAGTTCAGTGCATACTTTCTCTAAGCACTGTCATCTCCCTCTTTACTCTAAGTCTAGGGCAGGCTTTGCTTCTGCAGTCTTGCAGGGCCTTCTAGCCGCCCCTTCTTCTCTATAACCACCACCCCTTATCTCAGCTTTGGGATTCCAACCCTACAATGATGACTGCAACAGTGAAACATGATGAACATAGTACAGATGTGTACATTTACGATAAATGTAGATGTTCGAGTGTCTTCACTGTTGCAGTCCGGGTTACCCTCCCTCCTGTCCCCTCTTATGCTTTCACTACTGTGCTTACCTACTTCACCTTTCTTCTGAGGTGTATTTGCTACAGGCTATGGGGTTTGTGGTATGTTATTTTTTGGTTTTTACTATTGGCCTTTATTTTTAGGCACCTGACATCTGGGGCAAGAAAAACTGGAGAACATGGCTTCAGCTGGCAGCTTTGTACTCCTTGAGCTCTGACGTCAGGGAGCATGACTGAACAGCCGAAGCCGGACCAGACTTTGGGATTCTGGCCGACCGAGGACTGCCTGCCGGCAGGAAGAACCCCACAGTGATGACTGCAACAGTGAAAGACACTCGAACATCTACATTTATGGTAAGTGTACACAACTGTACTTTCTCTATATTCCGAAATGGCTTCGGTAAGCCATCCGATCTTCCGAAAAAGTGCAAAGACAGAGACAGACCGCATAGGTCAGAAACTGTCTATGACGCTTCTGCTAAGCTAGTTGCCAGTCCTCCGGTACTAAGTGAGGCACCTTTGCAGCCCCTGATGCCCGCTTCTACATATTCGCAGGCCTCTGCTGAGACCCATTCGGAGTCCGGTATGCCGCAAGATGCTTCTTCGAATATTGAACCTGTGGCTGTCTCTACCTTGGATGGGTCTGGAGCCGCTGTGCAGGCACCGGCTTCTGAGGGTGTATTTCGACCTACCGATATTCATATTAAACCGACAACTTCATTTCCAACTAAAACTACGAGTTTCTTAGGCCCAGAGGTCGCACTACGCCTAGAAAACCGACATCCAAAGCGCATGCTAAAGCTCCCATGCCACAAAAACAAATGCTTACAATGGCTGAAGACCTTATTTAATTAGGGGAAGCCAGCCTTCCCCTGCCAAAAGACAAAGAATTGAATTTCCTTCTGATTCTACAGACCAGGAGTCTGATTACTCTGACAGTTCTGATTACCAGGACATACCCTTATCTACCTATGAGGACTCCAATGCAGAGGAATCCATTCTCTCTGCCTCCCCTCCAGTGGATTTTTCTTTTGGTGAAATCTTGTGTGCCTGAACAGATCATTTCTGCTGGGAATGCCAGGACTATCCTCAGTCCAAAAAGAGACTCATGGAATTTTTAGATTGGACTCAGCACAGGCCTCTAGCTATACCCCCTGTCCTGGATATTGTAGATGTCTTCTTGGAGTCCACTCTTACTCCTGATACCTTACCACCAGCTCCCAGAAAACCTGACCGGTACTACAGAGTACCTGACTCTCTCAAATTTATCTTTAAGAATCTTACTGCGGATTCAGAGACCATTTCCCAGGGACTAAAAGGCATTAAGGCTACTACAGCCAAAAACCCTACCTCTTCAGACAGGGATTCCAGAGCTTTAGACAGATGGGGTAAGAAGGTATACACCTCTGTAACTCTTGCCATCAGGGCTTTGAATTGCCAGTTTCACATGTTGAAGTACCAGCAACATATTATAGGACTAGTTAAACAAAAAATGGTGTTACTTCCAGATTGTGCAGAAAATAAAGATTTACAAGAGTGAAATCATTCTGCAAACTAAGTTAGTAAACATACTTTGCAGTGTGGGTTTGATGCCTTAGAAGCATCTTGCAGGGCCGCTGTCACTGGGTCTGTACTGAGAAGGCATGCTTGACTAAAGGAACAAGTCTTGCCTGACCATGTCAAAGCAAAATTACTAGATGCTCCATTAAATCAGGATAGTTTGTTTGGCACAAAAGCAGAAGTTCTTAAAAAGATGGAAGAAAAAGCTAAATCTATGCAAACTGTCAAAAGATTTCTTAGAGGTGCAGCCACTTACATTCAGTAGACATTGGCCTTCAAAAAACTGGTCCTTTCCAGTCCCTCTCAGGTCTTCAGTCAAAACCCAGGGGAAACAGACCACCAAGACTACAGTCTCAGGGTATGCAGAGATCTAAACAATGGAGTGTTTCCACCAAAAAAATGGGGAGTGGTAAGCCACCCCCATATGGAAAAAGTTCACAATGACTTTCCAGTTATCCTTCCCAGCCATGCCCAAGTACTTGCTCCCCTAGCAGGAAAACCCGCCCTTCATGCAAAAAACTGGAGGTCCATTACTCAGGACTGATGCATTCTAAACATTGTATCCCAGGGGTACAGATTCTTCTTCCACTCCCAACTCCAAGCGGGTTGCCAGACTTTCGTCCAAACCAGTGGGCAGAGGCTCAAAAGCAAGTACTTTCCCTTCTCCGTATCAGGGCTATTCGACCTGTTCTAGTAGAACAAAGGGGACAGGGTTTCTACTCCAAACTGTTACTGGTGCCCAGAAAAGAGTGCTCTTGACGCCCTATCCTGGATCAATCTATTCTCAACACCTTTCTGGTGGTCCCAAAATTCAAAATGCTTAAACTGCAACAGCTTCTTCCTATGTTAGCCAAGGATGCCTGGTTAGTCACCCTAGACTTAAAAGAAGCTTATCTGCACATCCCCATAAAGGAGTCTTGCAGGAAATATCTACGTTTTAGGGCAGGCTCTATGCACTGTCAGTACTAAAAGGACTTGTCTAACTTCACTGGGATACACCATCAACGAAAAGAAGTCACAACTGGTGACCAGCCAACAAATTGTATTCCTGGGAGCAAGCTTGAGCACAACTTCACACATGGCATTGCTCACTCCAGAAAAGCAGGTCCATTTGACAAACTATTTCAAACTAATGACCAACAAAATCCAGCTATCTGCAAGGAAAATACTGCAAGCCCTAGGGTTCATGGCCTCATGCATTCTGCTAATTCCATATGCAAGACTTCTTATGGGGAAACTTCAGTGGTACTTAAAAAGTCTCTGGTGTCAACATTCTCAGGACCTGGAAACACCGATTCCTATCATACCTTGTCTAAGGGCAGAGTTCCTTTGGTGGGCAGAAGCATGCAACCACAACAAGGGACTTCCTTTCACTCAACCCCTTGCCGCCCAAACCCTGACAACAGATGCATCAGACTATGCATGTAGGGCTCACATGGCAGGCAAATGCATTCAAGGCAAATGGAGCCCAGAACAAATTCCCCTGCATATCAATCAAAAAGAGATGCTAGCTGTGCAAATTGCTCTGACAGTCTTCAAATACCTTATACTTCCAGGACAGCTCCTGATAAAGACAGACAACACCAGTTATGTGGTACATAAACAAGCAGGGCGGGACTCATTCTTACCCACTCTGCAGGCTAACCATGGCTCTGTGGAACACAGGCTTGAGCATCCAAGTGCACCTACAAGCTCAATTCCTGCCAGGCAAGAAAAATTAACTGGCAGACGACTTAAGCAGAAATCTACTGGATCCTCACAAGTGGAAACTGGACCCCAACTCATTCAAACTTCTAACCCAGAGGTGGGGAACACCGGAGGTGGACCTTTTTGCCTCCCCCAAAGCCACCAATTGAGCAAATTTTGCACCGGGAATCCTCACAGCAGAGCCTGGAAGGTGGACGCCCTATCCTGTACATGGGAAAACCTCTCACTTTATGGCTTTCCTTCTCTGCCCCTCCTCTCAAGAGTACTACTCAAGATCAAACAGGACAGGCCAAGGGCAATCCTTATTGCACCTGACTGGCCACACCAGCACTGGTACCCACTCCTACGCAATCTGACAGCAGTGCCACCCTGGCACCTACATCACACACCTTCCCTGCTGTCTCAGCAGGAGGGACAGATTTTGCATCCATAGCTGCAAACCCTAAACCTTGCAGCCTAGCTTATTCCCTAAATGCACCACCAGCATCCCTCAGCAAACAGGTGCTGGACGTCATCCTTGAGGCCAGAAGGCTTAGTACTAGGAAATCCTGTGTTGAAAAGTGGAAAAGATATTGTTCTTGGAGTCTGTCTCAAGGAAAGGACACAGCTGTGCCCAACTTACCTCAAATCCTTGACTACCTAGCAAAGCTTCTCCACAGAGGCCTGTCCTTCTCATCCATTAAGATTCATGCCTCTGCCATCTCAGCTCATTATAATACTGAGCCTCGTCTCTTTTCTCACCCTCTCATCAAACCATTCTTGAGCGGAACCTACAATTTAAGGCCCCCCTAGGAGAGCTCCCGCCCTGACCTGGGACCTTAACTTTGTACTGGAGAAGCTCGCCCCCCCCCCCCCCTTTGAACCTGCTGCTTCACCAGATTTAAAATTCCTCTCTTGGAAAACAGCCTTACTTCTAGCTATTACTTCAGCAATAAGAGTGTTTGAGTTGCAGGCACTAATGGCGGTGGAGCCCTTCATTATTTTCCATGCCGACAGGGTTTCCCTCAGGACTAACCCTTCCTTTATGCCCAAGGTGGTATCCAGTGTGGCTCTAAACCAATCCATCCATTTGCCAACCTTTTTCACTAATCCACAGAATAAAGGGGAAAAGATCCTGCACTCCTTGGACGTGCACATACAGCTCAGGTTCTACGTTGGCAGGACTAAGCCTTTCAGAAAATCTGACCAGCTGCTAGTCAGCTTTGCTACAGGGGCAGAGGGTAAAGCCATTTCAAAGCAAACCATTTCCAAATGGATAGCACACTGCATCCATTTCTGCTGCAAACACCATGGACAACCTACCCCTCTGGGGGTCAGAACTCATTCCATTAGAGCTACTTCAACCTCTTCAGCATTTCTCAGGGGAGTCCCTACCAGGGGCATCCTGGAAGCTGCAACCTGAAGTTCTGTAAACACCTTCACCAAGCATTACCACGTACCTGTCTTTTCTAAATCCGGGGCTGGATTTGCTACAGCAGTCTTACAAGGCCTGCTAGCCAGTCCTAACACCTCTTGACTGCCTCCACCCTTCCTCAGCTTTGGTAATCAACCCAAGTGTGATGACTGCAACAGTGAATACACTCAAACATCTACATTTATGGTAAGTGTACAAAACTGTACTTTGTGCAAGAACTTATAACAGTAGATGTCCTTCTGGTCACTGTTGCACTATTCCTTCCCTTCCACCTTATGCCCTTTCTCTTCTTTTCTTTCCCTATTGACACCAATACTGTGCCTTACAAATACAGACACACACGCACGCACACGCACGCACGCACGCACGCACACACGCACGCACACACGCTCACACACACGCACACACACACGCACACACACACGCACACACACACGCGCGCACACACGCACACACACACGCACACACACCACGTACATTAACCCAGAATATTAAGCTGTTTGGGTGGAGGGGGTGGCTTACCTATTCAAACTAAGCTCATCCTAGCTGACTAGTTTCTTTCCTCATTTTTCTTCAAGCCTCTGTTGGTTTGGAGATAATATGAGAATCTTGCATGTATGCCTGATTTTATACCCCAACACTAATGAGCTGAGGTCATCACCTGGACATATGTCTTTGAAAGGTAAAGCTTTGGTACTCCAGCTGGATGTCGGCGAGCTACAAGCCCATCTGTTATGAATACTGCATTGGTGATCAGTAGGACATCTGTTATTATGGCAAGTTCTTACACAACTGAACTTTCTTTGTAGTCAGTGTTGCAGTAGCCACACACAAGCTTGAGATCAGCCTGATTTCTATAATATTTTCATCATCCTAAACCAATGGAAGTCTGATGGCCTACATTTTGGATGTAGGGGTGTAAGACGTCTGTCCATTGGTGCCATCTTCTGTTCTTTTTGACTCTGCAGTTTGATGCAGTTCTATGCTTAGCAGATGCTTACAGTCCTTTGGCCAATTCATTTTTCTTCAGAGTTTCTAACAAACAATTTTCAGAGAAGTACCTAGTTAGGGAATTATTTCTTCTGAGATAATGTTCAGAAATGTTAGTAACTGCTGGAAATGTGGGAAACAAATCCACCATAAAGACTTTCTTGTTTGCTTTATGAAGGGCCTCAGCACGACATTTCCAGATGTTTTTCATGTTTCACTGTTGCAGTCATTACATTTGGGTAATCTGCTGGCAGGTTGCCCTCAGTCGGCCTGATTAACAAAGTCTTGGGTCCTGCGTCGGTTGCTGTCCCTTCTTCCATGACGTCAGGTTGTCAGGGGTATAAAACATGGAGCCAATGCCATTACATCAGTCTTTCTTGCTGCGCGGTGCCTGAAGCAGAAGCAGTTCGCAAGTGCCGGTCGGCCGACTCCTGAAATTTTCGTTTTCATGTTTCAGAACCAAAGTCTTCAACTAAAAGCGAAGTACCCCGTTGAGGAAACTTTTTCTTGCTCCTTACCGATGTCAGTAAAAGTTAATAATTGCATTACGTGTGGGAAGCAAATACCTTATAAGGATTTTCATTTGTATTCCTTGCCTAGGCTCTGATCATAATGTACCTTGCTGTCGGTTTTGTGCTAAATTTAATAAACGCACTATTAAACGTCTGTATATTTTTGCTTCTAAATATTTTGGTTCACGATTTAATTAACCAGAAATGTCGTCGGTTAGCAATCCTACTACCGGAATACCTAAGAAAACGCAAAGAAAAAGACAGAGACAGACCGTCGAGGTCCAAAACTGACGACAACTCTTCTCCTAAGCCAGTTCGCCAGTATTCAGTGAGGCACTTTTGCAGCCCCTGATACCCGCTACTTTTGATTTGCAGGTCTCTACTGAGACCCATTCGGAGTCCGGTATGCCGCGAGATGCTTTAATTATGGAACCTGCGGCTGTCTCTACCTTAGATGGGTCTGGGGCTGCTGTACAGGCACTGGCTTCTGAGGGTGTTTTCAGGCCTACAGATTTGTATATTAGACCAATGCCATCTTCAAAACTAAGGCCAAAATCGAAATCTATGTCTAAAAAACCAACGCCTGGGCCACATGTGCAGGCCCCTATGCCTAAAAAACAAATGATCAAAATGGCCAAAGATTTAATTACTCTGATCAGAGGTAGTCAACCCCCTCCTTCCAAGAGGCCTAGGCAAGACATTGATTATGAAACTTCTGAACAGGATTCTATTTCTTCTGACACTTCTAATGAACAGGATTTGTCTATACCTACTTATGAGGACTCTGATGCAGAAGATTCCTTTCCTTCTGCTTCTCCCCCTGAGGATTTTTCTTTTGGGGAAACTTTATATACCTTAAGGAAACATTTCCACTGGGAAAGTCAGGATTTCTCTGAATCTAAAAAGAGACTTAGGGATTTTCTTCTTCTTCCTCAGCATAGGCCTTTGGCTATACCTCCTGTTCTAGACATTGTTGATGATGTTTTTTCAGAATCTAGTATGGCTCCTGATTCTCTGCCTCCGGCTCCTTGTAAGTCAGACATATACAACAGGGTTCCTGACTCCCACAAATTCCTTTTCAAAAATCCTATTGCAGATCCTGAAACCATTTCTCAGGGTCCCAGGGGCATTAAGGCCTCTACAGCTAAAAATTCTACCCCTTCAGATAGAGATTCCAGAGCGTTGGATAGATGGGGTAAGAAGGTTTACACTTCTGCAACCTTGGCAATCGGGGCTTTAAACTGTCATTTTCATATGCTTAAATATCAACAGCATGTCATGGGTCTGCTTAAACAGAAAATTATGTTAATTTCTGACAGTGTGGAAAATAAGGATTTACAGGATTTATTGCATTCTGCTGAACAAGTTGGAAAACATACTTTGCAATGTGGTTTTGATTCTTTGGAGGCCTCTTGCAGGGCTGCTGTAACTGGGTCTGTGCTAAGAAGGCATGCTTGGCTCAAAGAGCAAACTCTGCCTGATCATGTTAAAGTAAAATTGTTGAATGCTCCTTTACAACAGGACCGTCTCTTTGGTAATAAGGCTGAAGTTTTAAAAAAGATGGAAGATAAAGCTAAATCAATGCAAACTGTGAAAGATTTCTTACAAGTGCAACCTCCTAGATTTAGTAGACACTGGCCTACTAAGAACTGGTCCTTTCCAGATGTTCATCGTGCATATAGCTGCAGTCATAACAGATGGGTTTTCCTGCCGTCAGGCGGGTCCTCGGTCGGCCAAATTCCAAAGTCTAGGTCCGGTGTCGGTTGTCGTCGCTTCTTCCCTAACGTCAGTGTGACAGAGGGGTATAAAAGAACCAGCTGACGCCATTTTCTTCAGTCTTTCTTGCCGCGCGGTGCCCGAAGCAGAAGCAGTTCGCAAGAGCCGGTCGGCCAGCTCCTGAGATTACGAATATTTTTCAACCGAAGACTTCTTGAAAGCTAAGTACCCCGTTGGGGAAACTTTTCTTGCCTCAGACCGATGTCAGACAAAGTTAATAATTGCATTTCATGTGGGAAGCAAATACCGCATAAGGATTTCCATTCCCTCTGTATACCTTGCTTAGGCCCAGACCACAACGTCTCGGCCTGTCGTTTTTGTGCTACATTCAACAGACGCACTATTAAGCATCGGGCGGAGTTCGCCCAACACTATTTTGGCAAAAAGTTTAATTACAACATGTCGTCGGATACTCCGACTCCAATTTTGAGTAAACGATGTAAAGATAAGGACCGACATACGAGGTCCGCGACTTCTACCGACACCATGCTAAAGCCGACTACATGTGCTCCGGTTCTCAGCGAAGCGCCGACGCAGCCCCTAACTACCGATGACACTTCATTAGCGGTGTCTTCTGTGCCCGAGGATGCAGGCTCTTCGGCCCACACCCCGACTACAGATACCGAAGTCACACTTGGTGGGGAAACTCAGAGTTCAGACAGGCCTGCCACCTCTCAAGGTGTCTTCAGGCCTTCTTCTTCCTTTTCCATTAAGGCTTACACTAAATCTAAAGCAGCCATGCATTCTAAAAGACAAGCTCCACAGGGCCCCTCTCAAGGCCCCATGCCTAAAAAGCAGATGCTCAAAATGGCTGAGGATTTGATTACACTTATCAGGGGTTCTCAACCCCCCTCGGACAAAAGGTCCAGAGTGGAGGAAGAATACCCTTCTTCGGACCAGGCCTCCATTACTTCAGAACATTCTGAGGACCAGGAACATTCTTACTCCCCTTTCGAAGATTCTGATGTAGAGGAGTCCATTCCCTCTGTCTCCCCCCCTGAGGATTACTCTTTTGGGGAAACCTTGCATACCTTGAGGGAACACTTCCACTGGGAAGGCCGAGTACTCGGACTCCAAGAAAAGGCTCAGGGATTTCCTCTTGCTCCCTCAGCACAGGCCTCTGGCTATACCTCCTGTCTTAGACATTCTAGATGATGTGTATTCAGAGGCCAGCCTTAACCCAGATTCCTTACCTCCAGCTCCAGTCAAGCCTGACGGGTATTACCGGGTTCCTGATTCACACCAATTCCTATACAAAAGCCATGCGGCTGACCCAGAAACTATTTCACAGGGTCCCAAGGGAATTAAGTCATCCACTGCCAAAATTCCATTACCTTCAGAGAGAGATTCCAGAGCTTTAGAAAGGTGGGGGAAAAAGGTATACACCTCGGCCACTTTAACCATGAGGGCATTAAACTGTCAGTTCCATATGTTAAAGTATCAACAGTTTTTGTTATCTCAGTTGAAAAGCAAAATGTCACAACCTGAACATCCAGACTTGAAGGAGTTGCAGGATTTGTTGCATAGTGCAGAGCAAGTGGGTAAACATACCTTGCAATGTGGTTTTGATGCTTTAGAGGCCTCTTGTAGAGCTGCTGTTACAGGGTCAGTTATACGTAGACATGCTTGGCTCAAAGAGCAAACCTTACCAGATCATGTCAAAACTAAATTACTAGATGCACCTCTTCAAAAAGATGTATTGTTTGGTGTTAAAGCTGAGGAGGTATTAAAGAAAATGGAGGAAAAGGCAAAATCAATGCAAACAGTGAAAGATTTCCTACAGGTACAACCGCCACGTTTCAGTAGAAATTGGCCTTCAAAAAATTGGTCCTTTCCAGCCACGGCCAGACCTCAAAGAGGTAGATACAGGTGCTCGAGAGGTAGAGGGCAATCTCAAGGATCATTTAGAGGCAGACAATGGCAAACACCTACACCAAGAGGGGTTGAGGATAGTTCACAGCCATTCAGAAAGCAGACCCAATGACTTTCCCCTTTGCATGCCAAGCAAGGCTCAAATGGCAGCACCTTTAGGCAGAAAACTGGCATTATTTTCAAAAAATTGGCATATTGTCACAAAAGACAAATGAATCCTGGACATTATAGACAGAGGCTACAGATTCCACTTTCACACCCTTCCAAAAATGAGAGGCATGCCAAACCTGCCACACAATCAAAGGGCAGAGGCACAAAAACAAATTTCAGACCTCATGGACATGAAAGCTATTCAAGAGGTACCTGCACAAGAACAGGGTCAAGGTTTTTATTCCAGACTTTTCCTGGTACCAAGGAAGGGCAAAGATTGGAGACCTATTTTGGACCTATCCATCCTAAACACATATTTACTCGTACCAAAGTTCAAGATGCTCACATTACAGCAGCTTCTTCCCGTGCTGGGCAAGGAGTCTTGGCTGGTAACATTGGACCTCAAGTAGGCATACCTGCATGTCCCAATCAGACAAGATTGCAGAAGATACCTCAGATTTCTTGCTGGTTCATCCCATTATCAATTCTCTGCATTGCCCTTTGGCTTATCTACTCCGCCCAGAGTGTTCACGAAATGCCTGGCATCAGTAATTGCCTTCTGCAGACTTCAAGGGATACAAATATACCCATATCTGGACGACTGCCTGATCCAAGCGGACAGCAGACACACTCTTCTGAAACACCTGGCGTTGGTAATAATGTTGTTGAAATCTCTGGGATACACTGTCAACAAAAAGAAGTCAAGACTAATACCCTCTCAAACAATAATTTTCCTGGGTGCCAGCTTGGATACAAACACCCAGATGGCCTACCTCATGCCAGAGAAACGAGGGCAATTAACTCAGTACTTCAGAAAACTGGCAACCTTCACCAGGCTGACTGCAAGGAAAATCCTGCAGGCTCTGGGATTCATGGCATCTTGCATCCTGCTAATCCCATGTGCAAAGCTGCATATGAGGAAACTTCAATGGTACCTAAAAAATTTATGGTCTCAACACATCCACAGTTTGGAAGCAATCATACCACTGATTCCATGTCTTCAAAAAGGATTTCTGTGGTGGGCTCAAGCATGCCAAAGAAACATAGGTCTCCCATTCTGCAAGCCTCAAGCAAATCAAGTCATCACAACAGACGCCTCGGACTACGCCTGGGGGGAGGGCGCAACATGACAGAGTGCATTCAGGGCAAATGGTCACAAAATGAAAAGCACCTACACATCAATCAAAAGGAAATGCTAGCAGTAATAAATGCTATTATGGCTTTCAAAGACCTACTGCATCCAGGACAGCTATTGATAAGGACAGACAACACCACAGTGATGTGGTGCATAAACAAACAGGGAGGAACTCATTCATATCCCCTGTGCAGACTAGCCATGTCCCTTTGGAACACGGCTCTGGAATTGCAAATCCAACTTCAAGCACAATTCCTGCCAGTTAAGGAAAACACACTGGCAGACAACCTGAGCAGAAATATGACAGATCCACACGAATGGAATTTGCATCCGCAAGTTTTTACAATGATAATTCAAGCATGGGGAAGGCCAGACATAGATCTCTTTGCCACCCACAGAAATTACCAATTGACAAAATTCTGCTCAAGGACCTTTCATCCACAGGCCAGGAAAGTGGATGCACTCTCTTTCAGTTGGACAACAATGACGGTTTATGCCTTTCCACCTCTTCCACTGCTGGCCATAGTTCTATTAAAAGCCAGAGCAGACAGACCAAAGATGATTCTCATTGCTCCAGACTAGCCAAGACAACACTGGTACCCACTCCTGAGGAGTCTGACACATTCCCCACCATGGATCCTGCCTCTAATGCCTCTTCTGCTGACTCAGCACAACTTCAAAACTCTTCACAGTCAGCTGGAAACACTCAATCTAGCCGCATGGAGGATTCCTTAAATTCACAGCAGACCCTACTCTCCAAGGAGGTGCAGGATGTCATTTTGGAGGCCAGAATGCCTTCTACTAGAAAAGCCTACTCCACAAAATGGAAACGGTTTTGTGACTGGAATTAGAAAAAGGGTCAGAATCCTGGAATACTGAATTTACCTCAAATACTACAGTACCTAGCCGAGCTGCTAAGCAGTGGACTTTCATTCTCCTCCATCAAAATCCATGCCTCGGCCATTTCTGCAGAGTACAATACTGATCCTCCTTTATTCTCTCACCCTCTCTTAAGACAGTTCCTCAGAGGGGCTAAGAATATAAAACCCCCAAGGAAGCAACCAGTACCTGCTTGGGACCTCAATTTCATTCTAGAAAAACTAACCCTGCCTCCTTTTGAGCCAGCTGCTTCAACAGATCTGCAATATTTGTCATGGAAAACAGCCTTCCTTCTAGCTATCACCTCAGCACGCAGGGTTTCGGAACTACAAGCCCTCATGGCTGTGCAGCCTTTCATCATTTTCCATCAGGACAGAGTTTCCTTACGAACCAATCCTTCATCTATACCAAAGGTAGTATCCAGGGTAGCCTTGAATCAGGCTATCCACTTACCTACCTTTTACCCTAATCCACAAAACAAAGGGGAGAGGCTATTACATTCCTTGGACATTCACAGACAGCTCCGTTATTATTTGGACAGAACAAAGACTTTCAGAAAATCAGAGCAACTCTTTGTGTCCTATGCTACAGGTGCTCAAGGGAGGCCTATTTCCAAACAGACAATCTCAAAATGGATAGCCCACTGCATACGCTTTTGTTACTCTTTTCATGGTAAAACTGTACCTACAGGCATCAGATCTCACTCCACAAGGGCCACAGCCACCTCTGCAGCTTTCCTCAGGGGGGTTCCTACCAAAGATATTTTGGAAGCAGCCACTTGGAGTTCTGTACATACTTTCTCCAAGCACTATCACCTACCATTATACTCCAAAACTAGAGCAGGCTTTGCCACTGCAGTCTTGCAGGGCATCCTGGCTCCGCCTAGTTCCACTTGGTGCCTACCACCCCTTTATTAGCTTTGGGATTCTACCCATCTGTTATGACTGCAGCTGTATGCACGATGAACATAGTACAGTTTTGTACCTACCATAAATGTAGATGTTCGAGTGCTAATACAGCTGCAGTCCAGGTTTCCCTCCCTCTTTCCCCTCTTGGGACAGGCCTTATGGCTAACACCTCCTCATACAACCTCATTGGGGTATTCTTTTATGGTGTATTTGCTTGCAACTACTGTTTTTTGATTATATTGCATTTGCTTTATTACATAAATTTATGTTTTGCCTTCCTTCTGGGGGCACCTGACATCTGGGGCAAGAAAAACTGAAGAAAATGGCATCGGCTGGTTCTTTTATACCCCTGTTACACTGACGTCAGGGAAGAAGTGACGACAACCGACGCCGGACCTAGACTTTGGAATTCGGCTGACCAAGGATCCGCCTGACGGCAGGAAAACCCATCTGTTATGACTGCAGCTGTATTAGCACTCGAACATCTACATTTATGGTAGGTACAAAACTGTACTTTCCTTAGAGAGCCACTCAAGTCAAACCCAGGCATTCCAAAGGCGCCAGGTTTCAGTCACAAGGGACTTTTAGAACAAAACAATGGGGTGCCTCCACCTCCAAATCTGGAAACAAGGCACCTCCCTATGGTAAACAGTCTGAATGACTTCCCTCTGCACTTACCTTTTAGCCGCCCCTTTGGGGGGAAAACTGGCAGTTCATGCAAGAAACTGGCAACTTATAACCCAGGACAAATGGGTTTTAAATATAGTATCCCAGGGATACAGATTTCATTTCCACACACTGCCAATTCCAAATAGATGGCCAGACCTGCACCCAAATCAGTGGGCAGAGGCCCAGAAACAAGTACTGTCCCTCATGAACATGGGGGCTATTCAACCAATACCAGAGGAGGAAAAGGGGCAAGGTTTCTATTCAAGACTTTTCCTGGTACCCAGAAAAGACAAATCATGGTGTCCAATTCTGGACTTGGTTTACTCTAAACACATTTCTGGACATTCCAAAATTCAAGATGCTAACTCTTCAACAGATGTCCTTCAAGGATGCATCTGCAGTCCTAACATATGGGTTGTCCTGCCTCAGGCAGCCCTTCGGTCGGCCGGATTCCAAAGTCTGGGTCTGGCCTCGGCTGATGTCGCACTTCACCCGACGTCATAGCTGCTGTGAATTGGGTATAAAGGCATCAGCCGACGCCATTTTCCTCAGTCTTTCTTGCCACGGTGCCAAGCAGAAGCTGTTCGCAAGTGCCGGTCGGTCAGATCCAGAGATTTCTACTCAAGACTTCTAAAAAGCTAAGTACCCCGTTGGGGACTCTTTCTTGCCTCAGCCGATGTCAGAAAAAGTAAATAATTGTTTAACTTGTGAGAAACAAATACCTCATAAGGATTTCCACTCTTACTGCCTTCCTTGCTTAGGCCCAGACCGCGACATATCAGCTTGTCTAGCCTGTGCTTCCTTCAACCGACGGACACTTAGACGTCGGTCGGAGTTTGCGGAGGAGTTTTTTGGTCCCGCTTTTGCTTACAAAATGCCGTCGGAGACTTAGCTAAAAAGCGTAAGGAAAAGGACCGACACTCGCGGTCCGCGGTTTCGGCCGAAACCACGGTTAAGCCAACCGCGAGTGTCTCGGTTTCGGCTGAAACCGAGTCCTCGGTTCTTCCTTCGGCCGAAAGCATTCCTCCTACAGCCGAGGCCTCACAAAGCATGGCTGAATCTGCTACCGAAATTTCTCCTGCTGTAGCAGGCACCCAGGATTTATCAGATACTATTCCTTTAGACATATCTACTCCTGCACGTGGAGCTGCTAGGCCCCCTGCTTTTATGTCCATCAAGGCTTTTTCTAGGGCTAAAGCAGCTAAATCTTCTAAGGCCTTGCCTGCTAAAACCCCACACAGGCCTACCTCTAGTTCCCAAATGCTCAGCCTGGCTGAGGATCTCATTTCCTTGATCAGGGGATCCCAACTTCACCCAGACAGGGCCTCTCAACCCCCTCCAGAGAAAAGGCCTAGAGCAGAGCCCCCCGATCCAGTTTCGACTGACTACTCCTCGGATGAGTCAGAAAATTCAAATCCTCCAGAAGGCCCTTATTCTCCATATGAGGATTCTGATGCAGAAGACTTCATTCCTTCTGCCTCTCCTCCTGAGGAATTTTCTTTTGGGGAAACCTTACATGCTATGAGAGAGCATTTTCAATGGCAGGGCCAGGATTTTTCAGATTCAAGGAAAGGGCTAAGGACCTTTTTACATTTACCACAGCATAGGCCTTTAGCCATTCCTCCAGTACTAACAGTTGTGGATGATGCATTTAATGATGCCTGTACTGCTCCTGACTCTTCCCGCCCCTGCTAAACCCGACAGATATTACAGGGTCCCGGACACACACTTTCACTTGTATAAGGCTCCTATTGCAGATCCTGAAACCATTTCACAGGGCCCCAAAGCTGTAGCAGCTGCCTCTGCCAAAACCCTCCCTCTGAAAGAGAATCTAGAGCATTAGAGAGATGGGGTAAAAAAGTTTATACTTCTGCTACTCTTTCGGCTAGGGCCTTAAACTGCCAATTCCACATGATCCAGTATCAGGAATTCCTGTTAGACCAGCTAAATAAAAAACTGTCCTCTCCTGAACCTATAGACCGTAAGTCCCTTCAGGATTTGGTACATAACACTCAGCAGGTCAGTAATCATTCTTTAAAATGCGGCTATGATGCACTGGAGGCTTCCTTTAGATCAGCTATGACTGGAACCGTGATCAGAAGGCAGACACAATGACTTGGCTCTGATACCGCCTACCAGGGAACAACTGGAAGCACCCTTAGGTGGAAAGCTAGCCTTATTTTCCGTAAACTGGCATTACATTACAGGAGACAAATGGATTTTACAGACAATTGACAAAGGCTACAGGTTTCACTTCCACACTCTACCAAAAAAGAGAGGAATGCCAAACCTTCCACCAAACCAAAAAACAAACGCTCTAGGACAAATCAACCACTTACTAAGGATGAGAGCTATAGAAAAGGTACCACCTATGGAACAAGGACAAGGATTTTACTCCAGACTTTTCCTGGTACCAAGAAAAGAAAACCAATGGAGGCCTATTCTCGACCTGTCCGCTCTGAACACATATCTCATTGTTCCAAAATTCAAAATGCTGACCCTACAGCAACTTCTTCCCATGCTGGGCAAGGAGTCTTGGCTGGTGACTCTAGATCTCAAGGAGGCATACCTGCACGCCCTATACGACCAGATTGCAGAAGATACCTCAGATTTCTTGCAGGATCAGAGCATTATCAATTCTCAGCATTGCCCTTTGGCTTATCTACTGCGCCCAGAGTATTCACGAAATGCCTGGCATCAGTAATTGCTCATTGCAGGCTTCAGGGAATTCAGATTTATCCATACCTGGACGACTGCCTGATACAAGCGGACAACAAGACCAAATTAACACAAGATTTGGAAAAGGTTATACAACTACTGCAAGCCCTGGGATACACAGTCAGCATGAAAAAGTCAAGGCTGGTACCATCCCAGAGGATAACATTCTTGGGTGCAGAACTGGACACTTCAAATCAAATGGCATTTCTCACAGCAGAAAAGCAAAAGCAACTACCACTCTATTTCAGGGCATTAACAATGCAGAACCAGCTTACAGCAAGGAAAGTCCTGCAAGCCCTGGGTTACAAGGCATCCTGCATAATATTGGTTCCACATGCCAGGCTGCATATGAGGAAGTTGCAATGGTACCTAAGGAATATATGGTCTCAACACAAGCACAGCCTAGAAGCCCAGATTCCAATAATCCCATGCCTGAAGCAAGAATTCCTGTGGTGGGCTCAGGCCTGTCAGTTGAACAGAGGACTGCCCTTCCACAAACCTCACCCAAGCCAGACTATCACCACGGACGCCTCGGACCTAGGCTGGGGGGGCACACGTGGACAAGTGTATACAAGGCCTATGGACACAAGACCAGCTGAACCTACACATAAATCAAAAAGAGATGCTGGCAGTGAAACAGGCAATCCAGACATTCAGACCGTTTCTTCAACAGGGTCATTTGCTGATAAGGACGGACAACACCACAGTCATGTGGTATATCAACAAACAAGGAGGCACACATTCATATCCTCTATGCCGGATGGCAATGGACCTGTGTAATGTAGCCCTGAACCTCAACATCCAGCTCCAGGTCATATTTGTGCCAGGAAAAGAAAATATACTAGCAGACACCTTAAGCAGAACTACCACGGATGCCCACGAATGGATGCTGCATCCAGACATCTTCAAATCCATTACAAAGAAATGGGGACTACCAGAAATAGACCTGTTCGCATCCCCACACAACCACCAATTGAGGAAATTCTGCACAAGGGCATCCCACCCACTAGCTTGGAAGGTGGACTCCCTCTCCTTCAGTTGGGAAAACCTGACAGCATATGCATTCCCACCTCTTCCTTTGATGCACAAAGTGCTACTGAAGATCAAAGAAGATCGCCCAAGGATCATCCTGATAGCTCCAGACTGGCCGAGGCAGCATTGGTACCCGCTACTGAGGAGTATGTCTCGGACACACGCATGGCCTCTACCTCTAGTTCCTTTACTGCTAACACAGAACAACTTCAAGATCCTACATCCAAACTTGAAAACACTACAGCTAGCTGCCTGGAATATTACATAAAACAAAATAACCCAGATTTATCCCAGAGGGTTAAAGACATTATACTGGAGGCTCGCAGACCCTCCACAAGGAAGACTTACTCAGCCAAATGGAAAAGATACCTCATTTGGAGTGCAGCAAAAGGAGAAAGTGTATCATTAGCAAACATAGCTAACATCCTGGAATACTTAGCAGACCTTTTCCACAATGGCCTGTCTTACTCCTCCATTAAGATTCATGCATCAGCAATTTCAGCAGAATACAACATGGATCCTCCAGTCTTCTCTCATCCTCTACTCAGGCAGTTTCTGAGAGGAATTAAAAATGTAAAGCCTCCAAGAAAGCCACCTTTGCCTACATGGGACCTCAACTTTGTGCTGGAAAAGTTAACACTTCCCCCTTTCGAGCCAGCAGCAACAGCAGAATTACAGTTCTTATCTTGGAAAACTGCTTTCCTGCTTGCAATCACTTCAGCAAGAAGGGTTTCTGAATTACAGGCATTAATGGCAGTACAGCCCTTCCTTATCTTCCATCAGGATAGAGTGTCCTTGAGAACTAACCCTATTTTTATGCCAAAGGTGGTCTCCAGGGTATCATTGAACCAAGCAATCCACCTACCAACATTCTTCCCAACCCACAGAACAGGGGGGAAAGACTACTACATACCTTGGATGTGCACAGGCAATTGCGCTACTATCTGGACAGAACCAAGAACAATAGAAAAACTGACCAGCTTCTGGTAGCATATGCAACAGGAATGGAAGGAAAAGCAATTTCAAAACAGACAATCTCAAAATGGATAGGAAATTGCATTAGATTTTGTTACTCTTTTCATGGAAAGACAACTCCAGAAAACATCAGGCCTCACTCCACAAGAGCTACAGCCACTACTACAGCTTTCCTACGAGGAGTGGCTACCAAAGACATTCTAGAGGCTGCTACTTGGAGCTCCGTGCATACATTTGCCAAGCATTATAATCTACCTTTATACTCCAGATCCCAAGCAGGTTTTGCAACTGCTGTTTTGCAAGGGATCTTAACTACACCATAATCATCTTAGTGCCTCCTCCCCCAGTTTGGCTATGGTATTCTACCCATATGTTAGGACTGCAGATGCATCCTTGAAGGACATAGTACAGTTTTGTACCTACCATAAATGTAGATGTCCGAGAGGAATGCATCTGCAGTCAGGATTACCCACCCTCCTTCCCCTCTGTGGTACTCCTAGGGTATATGCCCATCTTGTAGCTAGCTGGGGGAATCTATTATGGTGTATTTGTTTGTATATATGTATATACATGTTATTTTTGTTTGCTCTCTACTGTTTGGAATCATTTGCATTTATCCAAATTTAGCCTTCCTAGAGGGCACCTGGCATCTGGGGCAAGAAACACTGAGGAAAATGGCGTCGGCTGATGCCTTTATACCCAATTCACAGCAGCTATGACGTCGGGTGAAGTGCGACATCAGCCGAGGCCATACCCAGACTTTGGAATCCGTTTATCCGAAGGGCTGCCTGAGGCAGGACAACCCATATGTTAGGACTGCAGATGCATACCTCTCGGACATCTACATTTATGGTAGGTACAAAACTGTACTTTACTTCCTATGCTAGGCAAAGATGCCTGGTTGGTAACTCTAGACTTAAAAGAGGCTTACCTGCATATCCCAATCAGGGAATCTTGCAGAAGATACCTCCGCTTCAAAGCAGGGTACTTGCATTACCAGTTCTCTGCACTGCCCTTTGGCTTATCTACTGGGCCCAGGGTCTTCACAAAGTGCCTGGCTCTACCAATTGCATTGTGCAGGCAAAGAAATATTCAAGTATATCCATACCTGGACGATTGTCTAATTCAGGCAGAAAACAAGGACATTCTTCTAAAGTATCTGGTGTTTGTAAAAAGGGTTCTAACTTGTCTAGGGTACATCATAAACGAAAAGAAATCACAATACAACTGCCCAGATGTCTTACCTAACACCAGAAAAGCAAATTAATTTGGTAACTTACTTCAAACAGGTGGCCACAAAAACCCTGTAAACTGCAAGACAAATTCTGCAAGCCTTGGGGTTCATGGCCTCCTAATTCCATATGCAAGACTGCATATGAGGAAACTTCAGTGGTACTTAAAAAGTTAATGGAGTCCTGGAAACAATGATTCCTATCATACCTTGCCTGCAACTACAGTTCCTATGGGCAGACGCTTGCCACCAAAACAAGGGACTGCCATTCACTCCACTGCCTGCCACCCAAACCCTAACCACAGACGCATCAGACTATGCTTGGGGTTGCTCATTTGGCAAGGAAGTGCATTCAGGGCAAATGGAGCCCAAATCAAATGCACCTTCATATCAATCAGAAAGAAATGCTAGCTGTACAGAATGCTCTTACAGCCTTCAAGGACTACTTTCATCCAGGACAATTACTGATAGACAGACAACACCACAGTTATGTGGTACATAAACAAGCAGGGGGTACACACTCCTACCCCCTTTACAGACTAGCCATGGCATTGTGGAACATGGCATTGACCTACCAAATACAACTACAAGCACAATTCCTGCCAGGAAAGCTGAATACTCTGGCAGACAAAGTAAGCAGAAATCTCATGGACCCACACGAATGGAAACTGTAACCACGGATGTTGACACGAAAATGGGGGAGCCCAGACATGTATCTTTTTGCCTCACCCCAGAACTATCAGTTGGACAAATTCTGCACAAGAACACATCACAAAAAAGCCTGGAAAGTGGATGCTCTATCATTCAGCTGGAAAAAAACTTTCAGTATATGCCCCCCCCCCTCTGCTCTCCAAAGTTCTTCTAAAAGTCAAATAGGACAAACCAAAAATGATTCTGATTGCTCCAGACTGGCCTCGCCAACACTGGTACCCACTCCTACGCAATGTGTCACACCTTCTACCGTGGCACCTGCCTCCGACACCTTACTTACTGTCTCAGCAGAACAACCAAATTCTGCACACTCAGCTCCAAACTTTGAATCTTGCAGTGTGGCTAATCACCTAAATTCACCCTTAGCATCCCTCAGCAAACCTGTGATGGATGTCATTTTGGAGGCGAGAAGGCCTAGTACTAGAAAATCTTATGCTGACAAATGGAAAGATTCTGTGCATGGAATCAATCACTAGGAATAAGCACAGCTGTGCCAAATATTCCTCAGATTTTACAATACTTAACTGAGATGCTTCACAAGGGCCTGTCCTTTTCTTCCATAAGGATCCATGCCTCAGTAATTTCAGCTCATTACAACACAGAACCTCCCCTCTTCTGTCATTCTCTGCTAAAGCAGTATCTCAGATGGGCAAAAAACTTGACCGCCCAGGAGAGCGCCAGTCCCTGCCTGGGACCTCAATTTTGTATTGGAAAAACTCACTCTCCCTCCTTTCGAGCCAGCTGCTACAGCAGACTTAAAATTTCTATCATGGAAAACAGCTTTCCTTTTAGCAGTCACTTCAGCAAGAAGGATTTCTGAATTACAGGCTCTCATGGCAGTGGAGCCTTTCATTATTTTTCATGCGGACAGGGTGTCTCTCAGGACCAATCCATCTTTCATGCTAAAGGTGGTATCCAGTGTGGCTCTTAATCAGATCATTCATTTGCCAACCTTCTTTCCCAATCCACCGAACAAGGGGGAGTGATTCTGCATTCATTGGATGTACACAGAGAACTTGGATTTTATTTAAACAGGACAAAATCCGTAAGAAGAACTGAATTACTACTGGTGTCATTTACTGCAGGGGCAGAGGGAAAGGCTATTTCAAAGCAGACTATTTCCAAATGGATAAGCCATTGTATTAGTTTCTGCTATATGCACCATGGTAAAACTATCCCCCAGGGGATCAGATCTCATTCCACCAGGGCTGCATCTACTTCTACAGCCTTTCTCAGAGGTGTTCTTACCAGAGACATTCTAGAAGTTGCTACCTGGAGCTCAGTTCATACGTTCACCAAACATTACCATTTACCTTTCTTCTCTAAATCCAGAGCTGGCTTTGCCACTGCTGTCCTGCAGGGCCTAATAACTGGTCCTAATGCTGTATAAATCCATCCTCCCAACCATAGCTTTTGGAATCTACCCAAATGTAATGACTGCAACAGTGAAACACGAAGAACATAGTACAGTTGTGTGCACTTACCATAAATGTAGTTGTTCAAGTGTATTCACTGTTGCAGTTTTGGTTACCCTCCCTTCAGCCCCCCGTTTTTCTCTTACTATACCTCTACTTTCTTTTTCTATGCTTAAAAGCCTTTTTGGTGTATTTGCTTTTGTTTGGAGGTATATTTTTTGTGTTTTAAATTATATATCTATATATGTATGTATGTATGTATGTATTTTGCTCCCCATTTGGTGGGCACCTGACATCTGGGGCAAGAAAAGCTGATGTAATGGCGTTGACTGCATGTTTTATACCCCTGATGACCTGACGTCATGGAAGAAAGGGACAGCAACCGACGCAGGACCCAAGTCTTTGTTAATCAGGCCGACTGAGGGCAACCTGCCAGCAGATTACCCAAATGTAATGACTGCAACAGTGAATACACTCGAACATCTACATTTATGGTAAGTGTACACAACTGTACTTTTTCAGGATTGTTCTAGGTTTAGAGCTAAGACCCTTATGTTTAAGGCCAAAGTCACATGGAGTCCTTTGGGCCCAGTTCCTGTCGCTTCTCCTCTCTTCCTTGGTTTCAACCACTACTTTACCAAAGTAACGAAAAGACCAAAAGTCTAAAGAAAAGAACTCAACAGATGATGGCGAGCTTTCTGAGTCTGTTGACTAACAGCTGTAGTATGGTGTTTCTGCAGAACCCTTGTCCAACAACTACCATGCCCAAGCCCTCTGGCATGACCCCTTGGGGGGAGGCTACCATGGCAACAAGCCACTTGACTTTTTCCAATGTCTACACGTCATTTGGGTCTGGTGTCACTCAGCATGCCTCAGCTCCTGATGTCTGAACATTGTTTGCCAAGAGGTGGTTCATCTTCCATGCTTGTTCTGCAGGAACACATGCCCATTAATCCTGACCAAGGCCTCATTCTCCTGACCACAGATAGAGTCCTGTATTATTAAATGGACACCTAAGCCAGAGAGACCTACCTCAACATATAGTCCATTTGTCAGCTATTACAACCCAGGGTGAAACTCAGGATCTCCTTAAAATTGCCCAGACCAGTCATGCACTGAAGAGTATCCCTGTAGCCTTTTCCAGTAAAAGACAGATATCTCCTTTCAGGAGGAGTCTTATTCTTCGGTATCTGAGAAGGTTTTCAGGATATTGAACAGAAAAGGGAAGCAAATAAAGTGTACAAGAATTTTGTCCCAACTCAAATGTATAATGGGAGTTATCCTTCCAAGTCTTGGTATTTGCTTCCTAGGGAAGATTGTGGGAGGCCTCCCCATTCTTAAAGGCCTAGAATATCGAGAAGATGGCAACTTGAGCAATGCCCTCCACCTATGTGGGGTGGGGGGGGGGGTTCCAAAGGCTCTATCCCAGTAAGAGAATATGTGACTATGCACAGCTTTCTTCACCTTCCATGTACCATTAGCAGAAATACTTTTTCCTTTCTATACCAGTGGAAACTCATCCCTTCAGACCACTGGGTACTGAACATTTTAGAAAATAGTTACTTCATTCAATTAAGAAAGAGGACACCAAAAGGACAAGAAACTCTTGCTCATCCTGCAAGAACTCTTGCAACAAGGATCCATTCAACCAGTCCCTGTTGGTGAGGATGCAACAGAGTTGTAGTCCAAGATATTTCTAATATCAAGAAATGAAGGACCTTGGAGACCAATTTTAGACCTCTCAAAGTTTAACATATTCAGAATGCTGACTCTTCAGAAACTACTGCCCATGATCTTTCCAGCAGCATATATGGTTGCAATAAATCTGAAGGACACCTGTCTTCATGCTGCTATAGCAGAACAACACGGGCCATACATTAAATTCTTAGCAGCAGGTTTGCACTACCATTTCTGTACTTCACCATTTTGTCTATCCACTGCACCCAGAGTTTTCACCAAATGTCTTGTTCCATTTACAGCACATTGCAGAACATGTGCACATTTACCATTATCTGAAAGATTGTCTAATCTAGGGAAAAAAAACATCCTGCAACTTCAAACAGCCTTACAGGCTACTGTGGACTGCTTTCAGAGAGTAGGGGTCACCGTCATTTTCCACAAGTCCCAATTTCAGCCCCAAATAAGAATTCTCTTTCTAGGTGTACTGATGGACTCTGTACAACAAAAAAAGTCTTACCTTAAGACAAAATGCCCTTTGAGACAGACTGTCTACTTAATTTACTGCCAAGGCATAAAAGGACACAGCAAGGGAATATCTAAGGTCCTTGGAGTTCATGGCATTGTGCGTCCTTATGATTTCCCCTAGCAAAACTACACATGAGGAAACTTCAGTGACCCCTGAAAAACACTTAAGAGCAAAGCAGTCAATCCCTGGAAAACCCTGGTGGCTCTTTTGCCATTCTTGAAAAGAGAACAACTTTGGTGGAAAGACACCATCAAGTTGACTCAAGGTGAAAATTTTCTTCTACTAGAGACAGACAAGATTATTTCAGAGACTGTTCTGAAGTAGCCTGGAAAGCTCACCTAGGACCCATGAAGGTGCAAGTAACCTGACCCCAGAGCAAAGAAGGCTTTACATGAATCAGAAGGAGTTGCTGGCAGGTGTTCTAACAATGAAAGCTGTTCAAAGCACCCTATCCCCAGGAGCACTGCAAATTGTGGCAGGACACTGCAGTTATATGGCAAATAAACAAGAAGGAACTCATTCCTAGCACCTTTGAAGTCTAGTAATAAAGATTTGTCTCTTAGCATAACAATTTCAATTAAGACTGATAGCATTCTACATCCTGGGCAAGAGCAACACCTTAACAGAATCTTTGAGCAGAGACATTCTGGACTCCAAGTGGATGGTAAAAAGGGAGATCTTCCTGGACCTCACCCATCAATGGAGACATTCCATTATATAGATTTTTTTGCCTTTAACCAGAACAAACCACTTTAAAAGGTTCTGCTCAATAACCCAGCAGGTAGGGACATGGGAAGCAAAGGCCTTCTCCTTCAAATGGACTGGACTCTTTATGCCTTCCCACCCCCCAGATTCTCCGGGTACTGATAAAGATGAGGTCAGACGGGACAAACTCGATACTTATAGCCCTGTTCTGGCCAGGTCAGTGTTCGTTCTCCCACCTCTTGACCCTCATTGAGGGTAGATATGCCAGTCGCCCACAAGTGATGGACCTAATTACTCAGCTAAAGGGGTGTTAAGTCCTGACTGGTTGATAATTACATAGTTTGCCAAGCTGATTATTTTTTACTTGCATAACTTGTTCAGGTGCTGTGCCTTACACTGCACACAACACAGCGCTAATTCTACATGGGACATTTTTGATATATATATATATATATATATATATATATATATATATATATATATATATGTGTGTGTGTGTGTGTGTGTCTGTGATTGTATACCTACCCTCTTAGTAGTTCACTGTCTCAAGCTGAAAATGAGGTTGGCTATGCATTCATTCTTCCAGGGTGTGGACCAGTGAAAGGCAGTACCTTACACTTTACAAAACATGGTGATTTTGTTTTCTATCACTTTGGAAGTAAAGATGTGGTCAGTTTCTTTGCTGGTAAATCTGTCCATGAAGCAGACTGCTGTGACATGCTGTCTTTCAAAGGGGAACCTAGTTTACTTTTGGCTGCAGTATTTTCTGCTGACTCAAACCATCTGTAATGGCTATAATAAAAGGACAGGAGCAGCCATTTCATATGGGATCCTTCCAGACATTTCTAAAATTCCAGCCTGTCGGAATTTTTTTGTGGTGGTTGATTTTGCTGGAAAGTATGCTGATCTGAAAAACATCTTTAAACTTTGTTGGTTTGCACTTTCCCTCATTCCTAGATTTTTTTAGGACAGTTATGTTTTTCAGTGTAATACAATTAAAACCAAATGTTTGCCCAGGTGGTCTTTGAGTTGCAAAAGGAAATTAGAAAATAAGAAACACGCACACACATACAGGCTTTTGTATAGTGTGTGTGTATTTACCCACACACCTAGCATAAATCTGTAGATTTATAATGTAAATACTGAAATAAGTTAGATATTTGGAAGTAAATTATGAAAAACAGAGTAAAATGAGCAGCAAACTTGGCTCAGCATCAGTGTGCATTTTTCTTTATTGAGTCATAGCTTTAAACATGCTACCAGATCTTCCTTAGGATACAGTAGCTTCTTATATTGACCACACCTGTTGGAAATGGCAAGGGCACAATGTTAACATTTTTTTATAGAAATTTAGATCTTAAACCCTTTCACAAAGTTAAGAACCCGTTACCTATGTGAGATGTCTGTAGCCATTATTTGCATTTGTCATTGAAACCAGATTGATTGGTTTGTACAGATGTTCATCATATTGGTCACTGTTGCTATAGCCTCACCTATTTAGGTTATATATTTCCAAGGATGTAATAGCCAGCAGCTTCCAAAGCTTCAGGGCACCTTCCACATGCCCAAACTGTCTGGCAGAGTGAGATAAGATGACTAAAAGGCAAGTTTGGATGCCAGGTCTGTTGCCCCTTCAGAGCTTTTCTATTGCCAAAAAGTATGCTCCTCTGAGGCTTTCAAGGATCGAATGTCAGCTTGTGCTGTTCCTTTGCTGGGCAGATAAGTTCTGTTTTGGGGAGAAAAAAAGCTTTCAGCCAATATTTGTTTGCTTATTTGTTTATCAAATCATCAAGATTTTTCTTGAAGCGTGCTAATGAAGAGCTCTGTTTGACATAGATAGGTAGTCTGTTCCAGAGTATGGGAAGTCTGTGGGACAGAAATCTATCCCTCCAGCATGTTCTGTTTATTGTGATAAGGTTTAGGTCCCTACAGCGTGTAGTTCGGAGGGATTGCGATTTCTTTAAGTGAAACATGTCCAACAGTTCTGGGTTTGACATAGCTTTGTATGTTAGGCATAGATCGCCTCTGAGTAGTCGATATGTGACAGAAGTTTTTTGAGACTGTCTGCGTAGGGTATCTGTTTGAGGCCAGTAATCCTGTTTGTGAGGTATTTCTGTAGCCTCTCCAGTTGTTGTAAATGTCTTGTGAGGTACATACCAAAAGGGGCGCTGTACTCTGTAATGGGTCTAATGAGTGATGAGTAGAGGGGAACAGTGACCTCTTTTTTTCTGGATGAGAAACCTTTTGTGATGAGGTGTGCCACGTAGAAGGATTGCCTGACCACTGTGCCAATGTGATTATCAAAGGGAGAAACTACTGTCCACCTGTGTCCCAAGGTCTCATCACACTTTCGGTGTTAAGTAGACTAGCACCTATGTGGTAGTTCATGGGTACAGAGTTTTTACCAAAGGGGATGACAGTGCACTTTTTGGCATTGAGCTTCAGCCCATGGCTTTGACACCAGGCATCTGTCTCAATGAGGCCCTTTTGTAGGTTGTCTACATCGTTAGGAGTTTCGATTATGGCTCCCAGTTTGCAGTCATCTGCAAACTTCGTTAGCCAAAGACCTTCTGTGTTAGCCTGTACTTCAGAGAAGAATATACCAAGCAGGAGAGGACCCAGGACTGAACCCTGTGGTACTCAACTTGCCACTGGTCTGAAGTCAGATTTGGAGTCTGCTACTTTCACAGTGTGGGTTCTGTCCATGAGCCAGTTGGCAACCCATCTTGTGACATAGGGATTTATACCTAGTTTAGTGAGTTTATCTATAATTCCAGAGTGGGGATGGTATTGAAAGCCTTGGCAAGATTCTAGATAGGCTGTGTGAACCACCTTACCCTCATCAGTGGCTTTGGTGACTGCTTCAAAGAAGTCTATCAGGTTTAGGAGACATGATCTGCCTTTTACAAACCCGAACTGGATATGGGGTCCAAGTTTGGAGATTACCAATGTCTTTGTTTGAGTTCCATGATGATACTTTCCATGGCCTTGCAGGCCAGGCTCGTCAGGCTAATGGGGCGGTAGTTCCCGGGGTCCGTCGTGGCTCCCCCTTTGTGGCGTGGGATAACTGTTGCGGTGCGCCATTCAGTGGGCACAAAGCCTGAGGTGAGACTATAACTGAACATGGTACTTAGGTGGGGTGCCAGTTCATTCTGTAGTTTGTGTGGAACGCAGCCTGGGATATTGTCAGGTCCCGTGGATGCTGCGTTCTTAGCTTTGGAGAGTGTTATTTTTACCTGTGCAGCTGTGATTACAGGAAGTTTGCATTCTTCCGGTATAGAGATGGGCCCTCTAGGGGGTGAGAGGGGGGCAAAGTAAACACTGAACCTATCTGCCAGGATGTTGGCAGTATCAGTTGCTTCTTTATATTTAGTGCTATTGTGCTGTAACTCCGAGAAGATATGAGTGTTGCCATTGAGATTCTTGACATAGCTGTAGAATGCTTTGTGGTTGACTTTAGAGTCGATGACAATTTTGTTTTCGTAATTCGCTTTGGAGGATTTTATGAGGGATCTCAGCTTCTTACTAAGGCTGACCAGGGAGCTCCTCCAGTCATGGGATTTTACTTTTTTTGCAACAGTTTCTTTCTTCTGTTGTAGAGTTTGTTTATGGCAGAGAACTAGCAGATTGGCTTCTTTTTTGCAACAAAGGATAGCATCTTGGTTCTGTTAGGGATAGCACAATCCATGCACTCGTGTAAGTGCTTATAAAGTGCATTTCTGTACAGCACAAGCTGGCATTCGATCCTTGAAAGCCTCAGAGAAACGTACTTTTTGGCAATAGAAAAGCTCTGAAGGGAGGCAGACCTGGCATCCAAACTTGTCTTTTAGTCACCTTATCTCATTCTGCCAGACAGTTTAGGCATGTGGAAGGTGCCCTGAAGCTTAAAGTAACGGAAAACTATTTTTTCTGCTGATACTTTTCCAGCCCTGCAAAGTAAAATAAACAGTAGTGTTTTAAAAGTGCTTTTAACTGTATTTGTGAAAAAAGTGTTTTTTAAAGACTTGGCTTTTACTGGCGTTTGCTGCTTGTTTTTCCTGGGAAAGAGGCACCATTTTCCACTTGACCATGGATCAGTGTTGGTGCCACATGTGGTCATCCTTCCAGCTACAAAAAGTAGTAGTTAAGCAAATAAGCCTTTGCCATCAAAGCAATGTGCAATTTGCCTCAGCCACACGTTGCCGACTCTACTGTGGCCATTACTTGTACCTCAGACTACTAATCTTTTACCCAGGATGGTGTAGCAGCTACAGTCACTATAGACCAAGGGTTATGCACATCCTGTGTGACTGTTTGGGTCCTTTCATTTGGCGAGGGAGAAGTCACTCTTGTCAGTCCTGAAAGAGGGAACAGGAAAAACTTTCCTGTTTTGTCAAAATGTTGTGCTCATCTCTGGGAAGTTGCTGCTGCTATTAATAATACTATTGGTCCCTTTTTTCCTTGTCAGAAAGAAACAGAAAACTAAGCGTGTATCTACTCCTACTCAGATTTCTTTAGAAGTAGTTTGCAGGGTCTAGCTCAAGGTTTAATTCATGCTATTAATTATTCATGTACAGTAGGTTTTGGTAAAAGAAAGAGGAATACCTCCTTTCCTGGAGAGATGCAAGATTCACAATCTGCACACGATTTTGAAGGGGACAGATACAGGGGTTTCTCCTCAGATATTTTTGATTCAGACTCAGGAGAGCTCAGTTTCTGACTCTCCCTGTGGCGGGTTCTCCTTCTCTTAGATTGTCTAAAATGTGCCACTGTTTTCAGTGAGAAAACACAAATGTTTCTCAGTCCCTCAGAAAATACTATGAGCTGTTATAGAAGGAATTTCTAGAACTTGCATCCGTTTCTCCAGTCCTGTTAGCTTCAGAGGATATGTGTTGCTGCCTGCAATTTTCCTGTCAGTCAGCCAGTTGCCCCTAAAGAGGCAGATAAGATGCATAAAGTTCCCAACTCTTAGGTTTGGGAATAGTGTATAAAAACTTAATGCTTTGGACTTCACTTGAGGAGCAGTTTCAGGAGGGATAAAAGTGCAGGGGGTGGGGGACACCAAGGAATGATGCAATCACGTAAATATCAAGGAGCTGTTTGACCTGAGCAAGGCACAAAAACTCGCTGAACCATCTTTGGTCCCTGCACAGTCATGTGGTACCTCAACAAGCAAAGGAGGAACCAGGCGGCACCCCCTTTCCAGACTAGCCATGTTATCTTGGGATTTAGCTTCACAGCTCAGTCTCACTCTGCAGGCATCCTACATTCTGTCACAGCAAAACTGTGTGGCAGAATAGCTGACCAGGTCAGTCTCTAAAGAATGGAAACTAGATTAAGCAGTCCTCTAAGATTTGATCCATCTCTGGGGAGTTCCACAAGTATAGACCTCTTTGCCTCCTCTCTGAGCAATCAGGTGGTAAGATTCTGGGACTTCATGCAGAAAGGCTTGGAAGACAAATGCCTTTTCTTTTCCATGGACAAGAATGTACCAGTATTCGTTTCCAACAATATGTAGAGTACTTCTGAAAATTCAGATAGAATTCCTGAAGATCATTGTGGTGACTTCATTCTGGCCCAGGCAACTGTAGATGTTCTCGATAGTGTTGCAGTACTGATTTTTGGAACTTCCTACCATGCAGAAGCCTGCATCTGGCCCACTTTTCTGAGTCTTTGCATCATTCCTAGTCAACAGACGACTGAAGACTGATGCCTCGATATCAGAGTGTAAGAGCATCTGTCAGCACCATTTTCAGTTGTTTCTAGCTGTGCAGCCTGATGTGTTTCATGTGTTCAGAATGCTCACAATCCATCAGTCGACTATTTTTTCCAGAGTGCCTCCTTTCAGTCAATAAGTGCCTCTTTGGGGATTTTCATTACTTTAATGTTTAAAAAGTTCAACAGTTGCTTGAAGTGTCTGAAACAAATCCCATATAAAGATTTTCATTGGTTTTGTCTGTTCTGCTTGACTGTGCAAAATTACATGCGAAACCCACAAATGTAGGGCTGAGGTATTGGCCACCAATATGAAGTCCTCGTCTTCAGTTTCCTGTGTGGAGCCTTGACAAGTGCCGGCTTCTATTAGCATCATTCCAAAGAAACAGACAAAAAGGACAGTGGACTTAAAAAGCTCCAGATCTAGTCCTTAAGTGGACTAACCCAGATGAGATGCCTTTGCAGCCCCCTTGTTCAACGACTCTTATTCCCAAATTTTATGGAACAATCCATTGGGAGGCTGCCATTGTTTCCAGTCTGCCTGCCACTGTTGCCAAGTCATAGATGTTGGTCAGGTTTGAGGTCATTCAGCAGGTCTCAGCTTCTGGTATTCGAGATGTGTTTTGAGGGGAATACCCTGTCTGTCTCTGCTACTGAAACTTTAGACAAAGTCATAATTGGATGACCACAACCTCAGGTCATCCCTTCTAAACAAGCACTTAAACCAATACAAACCACTTCTTCTTCTTCACCCCCACCTACAGCCAATTCTTCTCAGGCCAAAGCCCAAGATCTCTTAAAAATTGCACAAGGAATTCATTGATTTCATGAAATCCAGAGATGCTGCCCACATTTCTGATACTTAAGCCTCCCCATCCAAACAAAGCAGGGAGGTGGGCTTTCAGGATTATTCAGATTCCTTAAGTTTAGAAGAGGAGGCGTTATCCTTCAGATTCAGACTCTGACACCCTCTATTCTACAGATTTTGCAGTGTGCTTGACTCTCAAGCACCTTTACAACAATCCCAAGGCTGACCCCCTCAGTAGTCTCTACTGAATCCACAAAAGATGTAGTAAGATGTACTTAAGGGACCAACTAGACATCCGTTATCTAATAAGGAAAGTAGACTGTTAGATAAGTTTGGGGAAAAACATACACCTCTGCCGTCCTTGCCATGAGAGAGCATTGAATTACCAATGGTGTACACTAAAGTACCTCAAATCCCTCTAAGACAAAATTCTAACTAAGGTAGACCATTGTGGATAGAACCTTACCAAGAATTTCAGCAGACAGCAAGAGAAGATCTAAAAGTCTCCAGATACTAACTTGTGGCTGTGATGCTTTAGATGCACCATGCAGAGCAGCTGCCACAGGTTCTATCATTCAAAGACGTGCATGGTTCAGGACCCAGCCCCTATTGGATTTCATCAAGGCTGAACTACTGGATGCTGCACTTGATAAAGAATTCCTTTTCAGATCTCTGGCCAGACATGTTTTCGAGAAGCTTCATAAGAAAGAAAAGCAGTTAAAAACTGTGAAGGAATTTTATCTGTCTCTGACACCAAGGTACAATTTGAATTACCCATCAACCTTGGCATTTCCTCCCTAGACAAGATGGGGGGGGGTTTCCCTGTGGCAAGAGACCCATGCAATCTAGAAGGTGTTTAACCAGAACAGTGGCACATAACAGGGAGCTCCAAAGAGCCCACCCAGCACAGAGACCAGCTGTGACCATGTTCAACACCAGCCTCCCATGCCCCTACTCACCCTCCTTTCCAAACCTCTGGCTGGAAGACCCTTCTTCCCAAATCAATGGAAAACCATCACCAGGTGCCAAATGGATCTTCAATATCATGTCCAGTTCAGAGAAATACCACTCATTTTGGTGGTTTTGCAATGCTGAAGAAAATAGGAATGTCTGTTACCACCTATTCTCTGGGAGCCACTTTACCAAGGATCCATTCAGCCTGTTCCTCCAATTCAAGATGGAAAAGCCCCCTCTGCTCAAGGATCTTTCTACTTCCAAGAAAGGAGGACACCTGAAGGCCCATCTTGGACCTTCCGAAACTAAATCAGTTTCTCAATATTCCAGAGTTCAAAATACTTTCTTTGCAAAAATTGCTTCCCATGATCTTGCAAGATGCTGTCATGGTCATTCTAGACCTAAAAGATGCATCTGAAGTAGTTAACTTAATTTTATCTGCAACCTGTGGGTATTCGGATCCATATCGGATCCGAGCCGGCAACTTTTTTTTCTAGCATCTGGTCCAAGCTTCGAGCTCCTTCCCCTACCCATAATGCACTACCATCTCCTATCTTCCCTCGGATCTCGTTTCCCATGCCCGTAGTGAGCATCGTGGTCTCCTTTGCTCTGAGCTCAGGGATAGTAAGTTTAAAAATACTTTGTCTTTAGTGTGTCTGAGTTGTTTCCCTTCCTCCGCCACTAGTATATCGCTTGCTCGTCGGTTAGTTAAAAAAAAAGTTTTTGTTGTAAAACTCTTTAGAGTAGTTGTTAGGCCTGCCCTTTCCTCTACATGTGTTTTGTGTGTGGTGATTTTGTAGATAGTGGTGTTTGGTGCAGGACCATGGCTGATCAGCCAAAATCTGTATTTAAGAAATGCACAGAGTGTGGCCATAAGCTCTCCCCGGCTGATGGTGTCACTGTGTGTTATTTGTTTGGGAGTGTCACATTTGTCGACACAATGTGCAAACTGCACTGGGTTCAACCCCATATCCCTCAGGGATCGGATGGCCAAATTGGTAGTTAAAGGCCTTCTCCCTGCATCTATGCTGGAATCTGCCACGGCCTTGGTAACTAGTACTCAACCTCCCACCCAGACAGGGACTCAAACTTCCAGTTCTTCTGGTGCTGGGTCAAGCAAGGAAAAAGCTACAGTCAGTGTAGCAGACAAAGAGAAGGACAGAGAAAGGCGCAAGGAGGATAGGGACAAGAAAAGGGATAGACGTCGCAAGAGATCCCCGGACAGGGAGCTCTTCCTTAGTCCCCCTTCTAAGTCCATGAGGCCAGTTTCTCCACTGCTCCGGTCTCCTCATTTTTCACTGGAGCTGCTGGAAACTTTGGATCCGAGGCCTTCCTCACCTCACTGTGCAGACCAACCATATCCGAATCGGCTTCTTCGCGATTGACTCTGAGCTTATCAGACTTAGACATGGACAGGATGATGCGGAGATTCATTCAGACCCAAATACAGATAGGAGTGAGTCTTGCCAGGGCCCCTCTCCCTTCGGAGGGGGGACCTCCATGCCTTTTTTCCGCCCCATCTCTCCTTCCCCGATCTGTACTTCGGCTTCGGGGCTCTTGGATCCAAGAATTTTCGGAGCTGGTAGCACGGCACCGACGGTTCCCCCAACCTCGACTCCAGCTGTTACCTTGAGCTCCTCTGATCCGACTAGTTCGGACCTGAGTGACTCTCAGAGCCGCGGACAGGGAGACGGACCTGAGGGAATGGGTTCTTCGGCTCTGCCTTTTTCGGCTCCGACCCATTTCCTCGGACCTTAGGCTACCCTTGCTTCGGCTCCGGGCAGGGCTTCTTCCTTGCCGGGTGGTTAGACACCTTGCAAATGAAAGTATTCTTAACTCCTGACAGGATCTTACACCTCAGGTGCCACATAGCTCAAATAGCAAACTTCAAGTCTCCAAAGGCGAGCGAGGTTCTCCGGGCACTGGGCTCCATGCCTGCCTTCATATCGATTCTCCCTTGTGCGCGCCTTCATATGCGGGTTCTTCACTGGACTCTGGCTGTTCAGTGGTCTTGGCTAGACCTGCCCATGGAATTTCCGATCAGAATCGGTCACGTCTGCAGGACGTCCCTTCTTTGGTGGTTAATTCACCGGAGATTGTAGGACGCTCCTTCGCGTCATCTCCAGTCCAAGTCACAGTGACTACGGACGCTCTCAACTCGGGTGGGGGGGGGCACTATTCGGGAAGGATAGTCCAAGGCATGTGGTCCCAGGCAGAGACCAAGTTGCACATAAATGTTCTAGAGATGAGGGCAGTGCTTTTATCATTGGAAGCCTTGAACACTGTCATCCATCTCGGATTGATTGCAATTCAGTCAGACAACATATTGGTTGTCTGGTATATCAACAAGCAGGGGGGACCCGGATCCTATCCCCTATGTCGCGAGGCCATGAGAGTGTGGGAGTGGGCGATCTCCACTGGTTGGTTTCTGATAGCAACGCACATCCCGGGGTGCTCCAACATTTTTGCAGACAGATTGAGTCGGGCTATTCTGATGCCGTACGAGTGGTCTCTGAAACAGTCAGTAGCGGAGGAGATATCCCTTGCATGGGGTCAGCCTTGCTGCGATCTCTTCGCATCTCCTTCCAGCGTGAAGTGCAGCGAGTTCTTCACTCTGATTCCCTCTCCAGGGGAAGCACCCAGAGATGCTCTAGTCCATGCTTGACCCCCTGGGCTTCTGTATGCTTACCCACCATTGCCACTCATTCCATAGTTTCTTCAGAAAACTTGCTGACTGCGGTGCAAAGTTATCCTCATTGTCCCGTTCTGGCCTCGTCAGGTTTGGTTCCCATTCCTTTGGTCTCATCTCTTAGCTCCTCCATGGGTTGTGGATCCCTGCCTGGATCTAATCTCCCATCCTTCAGGTGTCCGCCTGCCCGACTTGGGCAGCCTCAAGCTGATAGCTTGGTTGCTCCAGTTCCGTTGATTGCCAGGACTCCCGGTCTTTCATCCCTGGTGAAAGCCATACTGGTGGCTTCTCTTAAAGATTCCACTAGGAAACTTTATCGCAGTAAATGGAACCGTTTTTCCATTTGGGCCTCACAGAGAAACCTAGATCCCTTTACAGCCCCTGTTCCAGCAGTCTTGGATTTCTTATCTGGCATTTTTCAGCAAGGAGCTATAACTCCTCTACAGTGAAAGTACAATTGGTAGCCATTTCTAATTTTCATGTTGGTGAAGACAACATTGCCTTAGCCTCTTCTAGGCCGTATAAGACCTTTCTTAAAGGCACTTTTCTGTTGTGTCCTCCTGTCAAGGATTCAGTGCCCCTTTGGGACCTTACCTTTGTCCTACAGGCATTGGTGGCTCCTCCATTCGAACCTGCAGCATCGGTGGATTTAAAATTTTTATCCTGAAAGATAGCTTTCCTAGTCGCCATTACATCTGCTAGGAGGGTTTCTGAGCTTCAAGCTCTGTCTGCCATACCTCTGTATTTGGCCTTCCATAAGGATAGGGTCTCCCTCCGTACTAACCCTTCCTTCTTACCTAAAGCAACATCTGAAGCAAACATAAACCAGTCCATTAATCTACTTGTTTTCTTTCCTAATTTCCAAAACAAGGGTGAATACAAACTTCATTTGTTAGATGTTCATAGACAACTTTGCTTCTGTCTTCGTAGAACAAAATCATTCTGCAAGACTGACCAGTTTGTTTCCTTTGCCAAATCCTTTCTGGGAAAAGCTATTTCTAAGGTTTCTTTGGCCAGATGGATCACTCTTTGCATTTCCATGTCTACAAAGCAAAAGGTTGATCTCCTCCTGGTATTGTTAAAGCTCACTCTACCAGGTCCATGGCGACTTCTGCTGCTTTTTGGTCTAGGGTTCCTTTGCATGACATTTGTGCAGAAGCGACCTGGGCCAATTCTCATACCTTCATTTCCAATTACAAATTAGACCTGATTTCCAGGGGTAGAGCATCCTTTGGCTCTGCGGTGCACAGGAATATCCTTCCATAAGGGCCTCCCAGGATTGGAGTAGTTGGGGACTCTGTCCCACAGGTTGCAGATAAAATGAAGTTAACTACTTCAGATAAAGAAGTTATGTACTCACTATAACGTTCCATCTGAGTAGTTATACTTCATTTTTCTGCAACCTTCCCTCAGTCTGTCCCCCGGACCTTGTCCTGTCTATATACAGTTTTGGTTCATTGGGCTGAGTTGCTTATGTATTTAGTTGCAGCAAACTCGATCTGAGGGAAGGTAGGAGATGGTAGTGCATTATGGGTAGGGGGAGGAGCTTGGAGCAGATGCTAGAAAAAAAGTTGCCGGCTCAGACCCGGTATGGATCCGAATACCCACAAGGTGCAGAAAAATGAAGTATAGCTACTCAGATGGAACGCTATGGTGAGTACATAACTTCTTTTTTCCTCCATGCCACATTAGACAGTCACAGAAAATACCTAAGATTTGTAGCAACAGGCTCCAACTTCATTTCTGTGCTTTACCATTTGGACTATCCACTGCTTCCAGAGTTTTCACAAATTGCCTGTTTCCTATACAATACATCTCTGCAAGATAATTTCTGGGGATTATGGGTAACATGGCATCCTGCATATTCACAGTCCCACTTGCAAAGTTACACATGGACAAAATTCAGTGGTTCTTAAAAAATGTTTGGGAAAAGCATTCTGAACTCCTGGATACCCCAGTCTACCTGGCCATAAAGTTTTTTTCAGTACAGTTTAATCCCAGGGACCTTGCAGATCTGTATAGACACCGCAATGATGAGGTACGTAAATAAGCAAGAGGATACCCTGTCCTACCTTTTGTGTAGCCTCACAAGGAAGATTTGAATGCTGGCTCAAGACGTAGGGCTAACTCTCCTATCATCTTGTTCAGAACAATATCCTGGAAGATTCTCTAAACAGAGATCTTCTAGACCCCAATGAATGGATGCTGAAGAGAGTGGTGTTCCTGAACCTAACTATGCAGTCGGGGGGGGTCCCTGAATAAACCCATTAGCTTCTCACCAGAACAGAAAACTACAGAAACTCCGCTCCAGACCTCAACAGATATGCACTTGGAATGCAGATGCTTTTTCCTTCACACTGACAAACCTGTTCCTCTGTGCATTCCAGCCCTTGCGTCTGACCCCCTCAGAGCACTGACAAATCATGGTGGAAAGATCCTTCTCCTGGTAGAAGCAACACTGTTTTTTTCCTCTCTTTATCCTCCGTGAGGGGTGATTCCGCACCATATGGCAAGAAGTAGAGCTCTTCAGCCAAACCAAAAAATCTCTCTTCCATCCTCACCTAGCCACACTAACAGCCTGGAGGATTGGGTTGTGGTAGCAAGGAGTGCCTCCTATACCATGGACATGCTTTGCAGTCTGAAGAGGTGAGGAAACACAATACTAGAAAGTCATGTCTGGCAAAATGGAAGAGATTTTCAATCTGGTGTCACAGCAATACCACCACCCCTTCTCAGGCAAACATTAACTCAGTCTTGCAGTACCTTTCAGGCCTGTTTAGACAGGGACTTTCCTACTCCATTATTAAAATGCATGCATCCATCATCTCAGTGTGCCTGCACAGTGCTCCACTTATCTTTTCACACCACCACATAAAGCTTTACATAAAAGGGGTAATTCACTTGAGGCCTCCCAGAAGGAACCCTTTTCCTGCATAGAACTCTGCTTCCCCCCCTGAGAACCTGCTGCCACTGTGTCTCTAAAGATGCTTATGTGGAAGACCACTTTCTCAGCAAGGAAGGTTTCAGAGCTCCAAGCCCTTGTGTATAAAAGCCTTTCACTGGGATAGAGTAACCCTTGGGAAAACCCCATCTTATATGCCTAAGGTGGTATCAGAACTTCCCCTAAACAAGGCCATCTACCTGCCAGTCATTTTCCCAAGACCATAGAACAGGGAAGAGCAAATCTTTCTTTCCATGCACATGAACAGGTAGCTCAGGTACTATCTAGTCAGGGCAAAAACCTCCTAATAGAGCCGAGCAACTACTGGTGGATTATGCATAGGGTACAAAAGTACAGGCCTGTCACCAAACAAACCATTTTCAATTGCAATTTTTTCAGACACTTTTATTGAATTATCACTTGTAACATAGGCACATTTACATTCATATAAATGTAGCCATACTATAATTAACATAAACATTTTACTTCACATATATTGCTATATATCATATAACCTAAGCAACATTACATAAATTATTCAATTCTTGCCTTTTTTTTCTTTTTTTTAAACAAGAAACATCTTTATTAAACCATCACTTTTTACATAGGCATTTATACAAATGAAAACAAACCACACCGACACAATCCTAGTTTCAAGCATTTTACATCTCAAACCATACTGACACTCCAAGTTGCAAACATTATACATCACTTATAATCTACCCAGTTTTTTTCAGTCAAACATTACATAGCTCATTAAGTCCTGCCACCTTTTAAACCTCATTCCTCCCCTGTGTGTATTGTTCCCACAATTCCCATTTTTCGTATGTTGTTAGCTCCTACCCTTTTCTAACAATCTGAATTCCAGTTTTTATCTCTTTAGATTTTGATTTCCATTTTTTAGTAATTGTTTTTTTGGCAGCCACCATTATTAGACATAGCAAGGCCTTGCCATGTCTAGGCAGTTTCTGATTCTATGTCATAGTTCAGAAAAAAATCATCTCCGTCGTCAGACCAGTCTGCCCATCTAGCATCTCCGAGAGTGTATCTTGCAGGGAATACCTAAAGTCCACCAATTCACTGCACTCCCAGAAAATATGTGCGCAGTTATCTCTTTCTTCCCTATCACACCTCCAGCATTTGTGGTCTGCTTGAGGAAAAATTATCTGGAGTCGACTTTGGGTATAAAAATATCTATTCAAACATTTCCAGGCAAAACTCCTAAATCTCCTAGATTTTGCTGCATATTTTGGGAGAGATACATATATCCACCCATTGTTTCTTTGTGAATTGCTTATCCAATCTGTCTTCCCAAACCTTTCTAACCTCCTCTGATTGATTTTTATAGTTGTCATGCAATATTTGATATGCTGTACTAATTATTCCTTTTTTAATAGCAGCTTCTGTTCTAGTTTTTACTAATAACTCTACCAGTGCTGGTCTTTCGTTTATTTATTTCTCTTTGCCTATACTCTGATATTAATCCCTGATAAACCATTTGCAAATGGATAGGCAACTGTGTTTGTTACTCCCACCATGATAAAATTCTGCCTGGGCATATTAAAGTCCATTACATCAGGCATGGGGCAACTACCACTGCTTTCCTCAGTGGAATCTCTACATAGGCCGTCCTAGAGGCAGCCGCTTGGAACTTGCACACCTTTACAAAATGCTGTAACTAAGGCAATGTCTTCATGGCTAGAGCAAGTTTCACTACTTCCATCCTGCAAAACCTTATTTCCTAGGGTTATACAAATGCACTGCCCACCCACCTGTTAGCTTTGGGATTCTTCCCGAGAATCAGTACTGCAACACTGACTATAGTTGTGTCCCACTTACCATAATTATAAATGTTTGAGTAGTTCAGTGTTGCAGTATATGCCACCACCCAACTCCTCTGTCTGCTGACCACTTTTCTCTTCCTTGCTGGGTGCAAGGGGTAAAGGAATTCTTGGCAGATCGTCATCTTCTCATCATCCCCTTTCTGCCTCCTATGATTTTCCTCCTCCTCGTTCAGAAAACTGAGGAGGTCATGCTGTCCTCAGGCATCAGACTGCTTGTTCACTGCTTAGAAAGTAAATTCCAGATGTTCATCGTGTTACACTGCTGCAGTCATCACACTTGGGTTATCCTGCTGTCAGGCAGTCCCGCAGTCGGCCAGAGTTCCAAAGTCTTGGTCCGGCATCGGTTGCTGTCGCTTCTTCTCTGACATCAGTGTGCCAGGGGTATATAAGATGCATCTGACGCCATTTTCTTCAGTCTTTCTTGCCGCGCGGTGCCCGAAGCAGAAGCAGTTCGCAAGTGCCGGTCAGCCGACTCTTGAGATTTTCAAATCGAATTTCAGACCGAAGTCTTCATAAAGCTAAGTACCCCTTTGGGGAACCTTTTCTTGCCTCAGTCCGATGTCAGAAAAAGTTAACAATTGCATTTCTTGTGGGAAGCAAATACCTCATAAGGAATTTCATTCTTATTGTATTCCTTGCCTAGGTCCAGACCACGACGTCACAGGTTGTCGGTTTTGTGCTAGGTTTAATAAATGAACTATTAAATGTCGGTTTGATTTCACCCGACATTATTTTGGTAGGAAATTTAATTATACTATGCCGTCGGAACAACCGACGACCGGAATGCATAAAAAACGCAAAGATAAGGACAGGCAGCCGAGATCCAAACCAGACTCCGAGGACTCTGCTGGCCAGTCGCCGGTTCTCAGTGAGGCGCCAACGCAGCCCCTGACTACAGCTGATTTAGAACCCCAGGCGACATCCGATTCACAAGCGGAGATTGCTAGGCCTCCACAACCTTTACCTTTAGGCCCTTCCGACTCCATGCCTGAAGGAGATCCCGGTGCAGTTGAAATGCCTTCAGTTGCAGAAGGTGTCTTCAGACCGAATACACTTACTATTAAATCCTATGCAAAACTGAAAACTCCTTTAAAAACAAAGAAGACTGTACAGCAGTCCCCAGTACAAGGCCCCATGCCTAAGAAACAGATGCTTAAGATGGCTGAAGACTTAATTACCCTAATCAGGGGTTCCCATCCCCCTCCTGATAAAAGGCCAAGGCAGGAGGAGGACTACGCTTCCTCTGACCAGGTTTCGATTTCCTCAGACTCTTCCGAGGAACAGGAATATTCCTTTCCCCCTTATGAAGATTCTGATGCTGAAGAGTCTATCCCTTCTGCATCTCCCCCAGAAGACTACTCTTTTGGAGAAACCTTACATACTATGAGGGAACATTTCCACTGGGAAGGCCAGGATTACTCTGATTCTAAGAAAAGGCTCAGAGTGTTCCTTTTACTACCCCAGCACAGACCACTTGCTGTTCCACCCGTGTTAGACATTGTGGATGATGTTTATTCAGAATCTAGCCTTAATCCAGATTCACTACCTCCTGCACCAACCAAACCAGACAGATACTACAGAGTCACTGACTCACACAAATTCCTGTATAAAAGCCCTTTTGCTGACCCAGAAACCATTTCCCAGGGTCCCAAAGCGGTTAAGGCCTCTATTGCTAAAAATCCTGTGCCCTCCGAAAGGGATTCTAGAGCACTAGACAGATGGGGAAAGAAAGTATATACCTCAGCTACTCTATCTATGAGGGCCTTAAACTGTCAGATGTCCTTCATGGATGCATCTGCAGTCATAACAACTGGGTTGTCCTGTCGTCAGGCAGCCCTTCAGTCGGCCGGATTCCAAAGTCCGGGTCCGGCTTCGGCTGATGTCGCACTTCACCCGACGTCATCTCTGTTGGTCTTCGGGTATAAAGGCATCAGCCGACGCCATTTTCCTCAGTCTTTCTTGCCGCGTGGCGCCCGAAGCAGAAGCTGTTCGCAAGTGCCGGTCGGTCGGATCCAGAGATTACTTCTACCGAATACTACGAAGACTTCTAAAGCTAAGTACCCCGTTGGGGACTCTTTCTTGCCTCAGCCGATGTCAGAAAAAGTTAATAATTGTTTAACCTGTGGGAAACAAATACCTCATAAGGATTTCCACTCTTACTGCCTGCCTTGTTTAGGCCCAGCCCACGACGTAGCAGCCTGTTCGGCCTGTACTTCTTTCAACCGACGAACGCTTAGGCGTCGGTCGGAGTTTGCTGAACAGTTTTTCGGTTCTGATTTTGCGTATATTATGCCGTCGGATCCTCCGACTACCCAAACTGCTAAAAAACGCAAAGATAAAGACCGACACTTTCATGGTCCGCGTTTCGCGAAACCATGGTTAAGCAAACGCGAGTGTCTCTGTTTCGCCGAAACCGAAAGCTGATCAAAATACAGCAGAATCTATCACTACCACTGAGGCCCCTGCTACTTCTCTTGAATCGGCCTCAGAAATTTTATCCACTACGGTGGTTGCCACTGACTTATCAGACACCATTCCCTTGGATGTGTCTACCCCAGCACGTGGTGCTGCTAGGCCTCCAGCAGCCATGTCCATTAAGGCCTTTGCCAGGGCCAAAGCAGCCAAAACTACTAGAACAGTGCCTGCTAAACCCCCTACAACACGGCCCTCTTCTAGTTCACAAATGCTTACCCTGGCAGAAGATTTAATTTCATTAATTAGGGGATCTCAGTCTCACCCAGACAGGGCCTCTCAGCCCCCAGAGAAGAGACCTAGGGCAGAGCCCCCCGAGCCTGTGTCCTCTGATGATTCTGCTGATGAATCAGACATAACAGACCAGCCAGAGTCTCCTTTCTCCAATTTTGAAGACTCAGATGCTGAAGAATCCATTCCAGCTGCCTCCCCACCAGAAGAATTTTCCTTTGGGGAAACTTTACATGCCATGCGAGAGCAGATGTTCTTCGTTCCCCATTGCTGCAGTCCTTACTATTGGGGTAGTCCGCTGTCCAGTCGGCCCGAATACCAGAGTATATGGCTGACGTCGGTCAGGGCGCATTAGACTGACGTCAGTACGTCAGGGTACTAATGCGCATGACCGACGTCATATCCTCAGTCTTTTTTGCCGCATGGTCCGATGCAGAAGCAGTTTTGCGAGTGCAGGTTGGCGTTCTGAAATATTTCCGAAGCCGGAGTTTCAGACCGAATCAGAGTTGGCTAAGTACCCCGTTGGGGAACATTTTGGTTTTTCTTGCCTCAGTATTTAACCGGATGTCAGAAAAAGTGAATAACTGTATTTCTTGTGGGAAACAGATACCTCATAGGGATTACCATACCTTGTGTATACCTTGTTTAGGGCCTGAGCACGACGTTGTTGGATGCCGCTCCTGTGCTAGGTTTAACAAACGCACTATTAAGAGACGGTTAGACTGTGCCAGGTTAGTGTTTGGGAAGCGTTGCAATTATAAAATGCCGCCGGATGCTCCGACGCCCGCTTCGTCCAAGAAGCGCAAGGACAAAACAGCGAAGCCTAGGGTTGATGAACCGGCAGTCCCGGACGTCGGTTCTTTAGAAGGATCAGTGGAGCCTGAGGTTTTGCCAGGAGTTTCTTTGGAGTCTCAGGCAGAGACTTTACTGTTACAGGATGTGCCTTCTCAGGAGGTAGGCCAGGCTGAGGGGCTTCTCAGGTAACTGTTCTTCCCTCTCTTCCCAAGGTAGTTAGAGCCTCTCCTTCTGTTGCCAAAACTTCTTTGAGAGGTAGGCCAAGTTTAGCTTTAGTGGGGGCTTCTCCTAGCACTTCAGGTTCTGTGCCTAAGAAACATATGCTTAAAATGGCAGAAGATTTGATTACTATGATTAGAGGTTCTATGCCCCCTCCTGATAAGAGGCCTAGGGTGGAACCTGAGTTTGAGTGTTTGGAACAGTATTCAGAGGCTTCAGAGTCTTCTGGAAGATTTGCAGGAGTTTCCTCCTTATTCTGATTCTGATGTGGATGATTCCACTCCTACAGCTTCTCCTCCTGAGGATTTCTCATTTTCAGAGACTCTGCATTCCATGAGAGAACACTTTAAATGGGAAGGCCAAGATTACTCTGATTCCAGGAAAAGGCTTAGGGAATTCTTATTTTTACCCCAACATAGGCCCTTAGCTATACCTCCTGTGTTGAATGTGGTGGAAGATGTTTTTGCAGAGGCTTCCCTGAACCCTGACTCTTTGCCTCCTGCTCCTGTTAAACCTGATAGGTACTATAGGGTGCCCGAAGCTCATAAGTATTTGTTTAGGAGTCCTAGGGCGGATCCAGAAACTGTTTCTCAGGGGCCTAAAGGTGTTAAGGCCTCTGTGGTTAAAAATCCTGTTCCCACTGATAAAGAGGCAAGGGCTTTGGATAGGTGGGGAAAGAAAGTGTATACTTCTTCCACTCTAGCCATGAGAGCGTTGAATTGTCAGTTTCACATGCTAAAATATCAAAATTATCTCCTTTCACAATTGAAATCTAAGGTGGATGCTTTAGCGGAAGGTATTGAGTGTAAAGAGTTGCTAGATTTAGTTCATGTGTCTGAACAAGTAGGTAAGCATTCTTTGCAATGTGGTTTTGATGCTGTACAGGCCTCCTCGAGGGTGGCTGCCACTAGTTCTGTTCTTCGCAGGCATGCCTGGTTGAGGGATCAGAATTTAGCTGAGCATGTTAAAACAAGGATTTTGGATGCTCCTTTACAGTCTGATGTGTTGTTTGGTTCGCCTGTGGAAGCAGTTTTAAAGAAAATGGAGGACAAAGCTAAGTCTATGCAAACTGTTAAAGATTTTTGCAGGTTCAGCCACCAAGTTTAGTAGAAATTGGCCTGCTAAGGGGTGGACATATCCTGCTTATGATTCCCAGTCTAGGGGTAGGTCTAGACGTGGTAGGGGCAGAGCTCAAGGTTCTTTTAGGCCTAGAACAGGGAGTTCACCTGCTCAGACTTCTGGTGAGGGCAGGGGTCAGTCCTTTCGTAGAACAGACCCAATGACCTGCCTTTTCAGCTGCCAGTAGATTCTCGCCTGGTAGCTCCTTTGGGAGGAAGACTGTGTCTTTTCAAAGAAAATTGGGATTTAATTACTCAAGACAGATGGGTGTTGGATATCATTCACCACGGTTACAGGTTTTATTTCCATACAATGCCTCCTTTCAAAGGCATGCCAGACGTTCCTCCTCCACAAAGAAAAGAGGCTCACAAGCAAATTTCTCAGTTACTCCAGATGGGGCCATTCAGCCAGTTCCTGTATCAGAAAGGGGCCTAGGATTTTATTCTCGCCTGTTCCTAGTACCAAAGAAGGGGAACACGTGGAGACCAATTTTGGATTTATCTCTCCTCAACACTTATCTGGACATTCCCAAGTTCAAGATGTTGACGTTACAACAGCTTTTACCTCTGCTGGGCAAAGATCACTGGATGGTAACTTTAGATCTCAAGGAAGCTTACCTTCATGTGCCTATAAGGCTAAGTTGCAGGAAGTATCTGCGGTTTCGAGCTGGAAATTCTCATTATCAGTTCTCTGCATTGCCCTTTGGCTTATCTACTGCGCCCAGAGTATTCACGAAGGTTCTGGCTCCAGTGATAGCTTACTTCAGGCTGCAAGGAATTCAAATCTATCCTTACTTGGACGACTGCCTGATTCTGGCTCAAGAAAAGGAAGACCTTCTACAGCATCTGGAATATGTTATAGCAGTGCTAAGATGCCTAGGGTATTCTGTGAACGAAATAAAGTCCAGTCTAGTACCCTCTCAAGACATGTGCTTTCTGGGTGTGAGACTGAATACAGCAGCCCAGATGGCCTTTTTAACCCCGGACAAACAAAAGAGTCTATCACTTTACTTCCATCACCTATCTCATCAGTCCGTGCTGACTGCAAGGACAGTCCTTCAAGCATTAGGGTTCATGGCATCTTGTATTCTGGTGCTTCCCAATGCCAAACTGCATATGAGGAAGCTACAATGGTATCTCAAAAATGTATGGACACAGCACTGCCAGGATTTGGACACTGTCATTCAAATAATACCTTGCCTTCAAAAAGAATTTTTGTGGTGGGCTCAGGAATGTCACCTAAACAAGGGACTCTCTGTGACCCGGCCAGAGGCGAGTCAGATTTTAACGACAGATGCCTCGGACATTGCTTGGGGAGCTCATCTAAATGGAAAGTGGATACAAGACAAGTGGCCTGCCAGACTACAGCATCTACATATCAACATGAAGGAGATGTTAGCAGTCCAGTTTGCATTACTAGCTTTCAAGGAGTTACTACTTCCAGGGCAGGTGTTGATTCTAACAGACAACACAACTGTCATGTGGTACATCAACAAGCAAGGGGGAACACATTCTTATCCTCTATGCAGGCAAGCAATGATTTTATGGGAGACTGCGCTAAGCTTGCAACTAACTCTTCAGGCAAGGTTTCTGCCGGGAGCACAGAACTCCTTAGCAGATGTGTTGAGCAGACAAATCATGGATCCCCACGAGTGGAAACTGGATCTTCATGTATTTCAGAAATTGACAGTGTCATGGGGAACTCCAGACATAGATCTGTTCGCTTCTCCACTAAACCACCAGCTGCCAAAGTTTTGCACAAAGGGGTTTCATCACACAGCTTGGAAAGTGGATGCTCTGTCTTTCAGTTGGAAAAACCTTCATGTGTATGCCTTTCCACCTCTGCCTCTTCTTCCAAAGGTACTATTAAAGGTCAGACAAGACAGGCCAAGGATGATTTTGATAGCTCCAGATTGGCCTCGCAACACTGGTACCCACTACTACGGAGTCTGGTAAAGAAGCCTCCATGGCCTTTACCTCTGATTCCTCATCTGTTATCTCAGAAGGACGGTCATCTGCTCAATGTCAAGCTTCACTCTCTTCATCTAACAGCCTGGCATATTCTGTGTTGAAACACAGCAGGTCTCAACTTCCTCAACAAGTTTTAAATGTGATTATGGAAGCTAGAAGACCTAGTACAAGGAAAGTGTAATGAAAAATGGAAGAGATTTTTATTTTGGAGTACAGCAAAGAATTTGGAGATTTCTGAGCCTAATTTGAGTGTGGCTCTTCAATATCTTACTGAGTTATTGGACAAGGGTTTGTCCTTCTCTTCCATTAAGATTCATGCTGCAGCAATTTCAGCTCACTATGATTGTGACCCACCATTGTTTTCGCATCCTTTGTTCAAGCAGTTTCTTAGAGGGGCAAAGAATATAAGACCCCACGTAGAGCTCCTACTCCTGCTTGGGATCTCAATTTTGTGTTGGAAAAACTTACTCTACAACCTTTTGAGCCTGCGGCTACTGCTGAATTGAAATACTTGTCATGGAAGACTGCTTTTCTGTTGGCTATTACTTCTGCAAGAAGGGTGTCTGAGTTGCAGGCCCTTATGGCAGTAGAGCCCTTTTGATTTTCCATAAGGATAGGGTATCATTACGCACTAATCCTTCCTTTATGCCTAAGGTGGTTTCTAGTGTGGCTTTAAACCAAACTATTCATTTGCCTACTTTTTATGCAGACCCCCAAAATAAAGGGAAAAGATTTTGCACACTTTAGATGTACACAGGCAATTGCGTTATTATTTAAGCAGGACTAAGGATTTTAGGCAGTCTCAGCAGTTGTTTGTTTCTTTTGCTTTGAGTTCGCAGGGCAAGCCTGTGTCAAAACAAACTATTTCTAGGTGGATTGGCTTTTGCATTGCATTTTGTTATTCCCATCATGGCAAGGAGATTCCAGCTGGGATTAGGCCTCATTCCACTAGGGCTACTGCCACTTCAACAGCATTTCTAAGGGGTGGCAACTAAGGATATTTTGGAAGCAGCTACTTGGAGTTCAGTGCATACTTTCTCTAAGCATTATCACCTTCCTATCTACTCTAAGTCTAGGGCTGGTTTTGCCACAGCTGTTTTGCAAGGCATGTTGTCAGCTCCTACTTCTTTATGATTTGCCAGCCTCCCTTACCTCTGCTTTGGGATTCTACCCAATAGTAAGGACTGCAGCAATGGGGAGAAGAACATAGTACAGTTTTGTACCTACCATAAATGTAGATGTTCGAGGATCCCCATTGCTGCAGTCCAATTTACCCTCCCTCCTTCCCCTCTGTGTTTAGGGGTGGTTGTGTAGGTGAGGTTACATGCTGATATTTTTGTATATATTCTTGTATATATTGTACATATTTTTGGTGCAGGTATTTTGGGCCTTGTCTTTTTAGGGTCTTCTGACATCTGGGGCAAGAAAAGACTGAGGATATGACGTCGGTCATGCGCATTAGTACCCTGACGTACTGACGTCAGTCTAATGCGCCCTGACCGACGTCAGCCATATACTCTGGTATTCGGGCCGACTGGACAGCGGACTACCCCAATAGTAAGGACTGCAGCAATGGGGATCCTCGAACATCTACATTTATGGTAGGTACAAAACTGTACTTTCCAATGGCAGCAGCAGGATTTCTCAGACTCCAGAAAAAGACTTAGAACCTTTCTGCACCTTCCACAACACAGGCCCTTAGCTATACCTCCTGTGCTCTCTGTAGTGGATGATGCCTTCAATGATGTCTGCTCTGCACCAGATTCTTTACCTCCAGCCCCTGCCAAACCAGACAGATTTTACAGGGTACCAGACACTCATCACCACCTTTACAAGGCCCCACTTGCAGACCCCGAAACTATATCCCAGGGTCCCAAGGCAGTAGCCGCGACCACAGCTAAAAACCCTATTCCTTCGGAAAGGGAAGCCAGGTCTTTAGACAGATGGGGCAAAAAGGTTTACACTTCAGCTACTCTCTCAGCTAGAGCTTTAAACTGTCAGTTTCACATGATACAATACCAAGAGTTTATGCTTGATCAGTTAACAAAGCTATCCTCTGATGAATCAATTGATAAGAAATATGTATTAGAAATGGTAAATAACATACAACAGGTTAGTAACCATTCCTTAAAATGTGGCTATGATGCACTGGAGGCTTCATTTAGATCAGCCATGACTGGCACAGTGATAAGAAGGCATGCATGGCTAAAGGAACAAGCTTTACCGGATCATGTTAAAGCCAAGTTATTAGATGCTCCTATGGATAAGACCAGCTTGTTTGGTACACCTGCCCAGCAGGTAATGAAGAAAATGGAAGAAAAGGCAAAATCTGTTCAAACGGTTAAAGATTTCTTGCAGGTCCAAGCCCAAGGTTTAGCAGGAACTGGCCTGCCAAAATTGGTCCTTTCCTGACTCCACAAGATCCCAAAGGGGCAGGAATAGATGTTCCAGAGGCAGAAACCAATCCAGAGGAGGTGCCTACAGAGGACGACAGTGGCAAGGTAACAACAGAGGCACAGACACAACCACTGCCACTACAACAACACAGCCACAGTGACTTAACTCTAAAACCGCCTACCAGGGAACAAATAGCAGCTCCATTAGGCGGCAAATTAACCTTATTTTCAAAGAACTGGCACTATATCACAAAAGACAAGTGGATTTTACGAACCATAGATCAAGGTTACCGGTTCCACTTCCACACCTTACCAGTCAAAAGAGGAATGCCAAATCTACCTCCAAATCAAAAAACAGAGGCTCTACAACAGATAATGCAGTTAGCAAACATGAGAGCTGTGGAAAGAGTGCCAACAACAGAACAAGGGAAGGGATTCTACTCAAGACTATTCCTAGTTCCAAGAAAGGAAAAAAGTTGGAGACCTATTCTCGACCTGTCCACCTTAAATACATACATCATTGTCCCAAAATTCAAAATGCTGACCCTACAGCAACTTCTTCCCATGCTGGGCAAGGAGTGTTGGCTGGTAACTCTAGATCTCAAGGAGGCATACCTGCACATCCCCATTCGACCAATCTGCAGAAGATAACTCAGATTTCTTGCAGGATCAGAGCATTATCAATTCTCAGCATTGCCCTTTGGCTTATCTACTGCGCCCAGAGTATTCACAAAATGCCTGGCATCAGTAATCGCCCACTGCAGACTACAGGGAATTCAAATTTATCCATACCTGGACGACTGCCTGCTACAAGGGGACAACAAAAGCAAGTTGACAACAGATTTACAAAGGGTCATTTACTTGCTACAAGCACTGGGATACACAGTCAATTTACAAAAATCAAGGCTGATACCATCCCAGACAAGGACATTCTTGGGCTGAATTGGACACAGTAAAACAAATGGCTTTCCTAACTGCAGAAAAACAAAGAGAACTCCCTCTTTACTTCTTGGCACTAACAAAACAGAACAAGTTAACGGCAAGAAAAGTACTGCAGGCCTTGGGCTTCATGGCATCATGCATAATCTTGGTCCCACTTGCCAGACTACATATGAGAAAACTACAGTGGTACTTAAAGAATTTATGGTCCCAACACAGGCACAGCCTAGAAACAGAAATTCCACTAATTCCATGCTTAAAACAGGAGTTCCTATGGTGGGCTCAAGCATGCCAGTCAAACCCAGGGCTACCCTTTCGCAGATGTCAAGCAAGCCAGACCATCACAACAGACGCTTCAGACCTAGGATGGGGGGCCCACATGCTGGGCAAATGCGTGCAAGGATTGTGGACGCAGGATCAACTTCACCTGCACATCAACCTAAAAGAAATGCTGGCAGTAAAACTGGCAATCCAAAGCTTCAGACCATTTCTCAAAGAGGGCCAGTTGATGATAAGGACAGACAACACCACAGTCATGTGGTACATCAACAAACAGGGAGGCACTCATTCATACCCCGTATGCAGAATGACTTTGGAGCTGTGGAACCTGGCACTCAGCTACAACATCCAGATACAGGCAATATTTGTACCGGGAAAAGAAAATACTCTAGCAGACATACTAAGCAGAACCACATCGGATGCCCACGAATGGATGCTACATCCGGACATCTTCAAGACCATCTCAAAGAAATGGGGAATGCCTCAGATAGATCTATTTGCTTCCCCTCTCAATCACCAGCTCAAAAAGTTCTGCACAAGGACATTCCACCCACTAGCATGGAAAGTGGATTCGCTCTCCTTCAGCTGGAAAGGCCTAACAGCATATGCATTCCCACCTCTTCCCTTGATACACAAGGTATTACTAAAATCAAGGAAGAACGTCCAAGGATAATCCTAATAGCTCCAAACTGGCCAAGACAACACTGGTACCCACTGCTCAGGAGCATGTCTCAGAACAATATGTGGCCAATACCCATGATGCCTTTGATGTTAACTCAGAACAACTACAGCATCATGCATCCAAACTTAAAAACGTTGCAACTGACTGCATGGAACATCACATAGCAGCAGCTAATCCAGAACTTTCCCAAAGAGTTAAAGACATTATTCTTGAAGCCCGCAGACCTTCAACAAGAAGGAACTATGCAGGAAAATGGAAAAGGTTTGTCATTTGGAGTACTGAAAGAGGAAAAGATGTGTCAAACATAGATATGCCTAACATTCTGGAGTATCTGGCAGAACTTCTACATTCAGGCCTGTCCTACTCCTCCATCAAGATACATGCATCAGCTATATCAGCAGAATACAGCTTTGACCCACCTGTTTTTTCACACCCATTACTCAGACAGTTCCTCAGAGGAATCAAGAATGTAAAACCTCCAAGGAAACCACCATTACCAGCTTGGGACTTGAACTTTGTGCTAGAAAAGTTGACACTATCACCCTTTGAGCCAGCAGCAACAGCAGACCTACAGCATCTATCGTGGAAAACCGCCTTCCTACTGGCAATAACCTCAGCCAGGAGGGTTTCTGAACTCAGGCCCTAATGGCAGTACAACCCTTCCTAATCTTCCATCAAGATAGAGTGTCCATGAGGACTAATCCTACATTTATGCCTAAGGTGGTATCCAGAGTGTCTTTAAACCAGGCAATCCACCTACCTACCTTCTTTCCCAACCCACAAAACAGAGGGGAAAGAATACTGCATACCTTAGATGTACATAGACAGCTACGCTACTACCTGGACAGAACAAAAAGTAGCAGAAAAACTGATCAGCTTTTTGTAGCCTATGCAACAGGAAGGAAGGAAAAGCTATTTCCAAACAGACAATCTCCAAATGGATAGGAAATTGCATACGGTTCTGTTACTCCTTCCATGGAAAACCAATTCCACAGAACATAAGACCTCATTCTACAAGGGCAACAGCCACTACCACAGCCTTTTACGAGGAGTGGCAACCAAAGACATTTATGAGGCGGCTACTTGGACCTCCGTGCATACATTTGCCAAGCATTATAATTTGCCTCTATATTCCAGATCCCGAGCAGGGTTTGCCACTGCTGTACTGCAAGGGATCCTAAACACACCATAATCTAGTTTCTTCCTCCTCCCTAGTTGGCTATGGTATTCTACCCAGTTGTTATGACTGCAGATGCATCCATGAAGGACATAGTACAGTTTTGTACCTACCATAAATGTAGTTGTCCGAACTGGATAGCATCTGCAGTCAGGATTACCTCCCTCCTTCCCTCTGTGGTACTCCTAGGGTGTTTACCCTCCTAATAGCTAGCTGGTGGGGAGTCTTTATGGTGTATTTGTTGTATATATGTGCATACATGCTTATTTTTGTGTTTACCTCTATCTTTTTGGAAACATTGGCATTTATCCAAAATTTTTAGCCTTCAAGAGGGCTACTGGCATCTGGGGCAAGAAACACTGAGGAAAATGGCGTCGGCTGATGCCTTTATACCCGAAGACCAACAGAGATGACGTCGGGTGAAGTGCGGCATCAGCCAGGCGGACCCGGACTTTGGAATCCGGCCGACTGAAGGGCTGCCTGACGACAGGACAACCCAGTTGTTATGACTGCAGATGCTATCCAGTTCGGACATCTACATTTATGGTAGGTACAAAACTGTACTTTTCACATGCTGAAATATCAACAATATCTGATGTCTCAATTAAAACAAAAAAAGCTCGCACATACACAACAGCCAGATTACAAGGAAATGCAAGATTTGTTGCATTCAGCTGAACAAGTGGGAAAACATACTTTGCAATGTGGATTTGATTAATTGGAAGCTTCTTGTAGAGCAACAGTGACAGGGTCTGCCATACGTAGGCATGCTTGGTTAAAAGAACAAACTTTACCTGATCATGTTAAAGCAAAGTTATTGGATGCACCTTTACAGCAGGATGTTTTATTTGGTATAAAAGCAGAAGAAGTTTTAAAGAAAATGGAGGATAAGGCAAAATCTATGCAGATGGTCAAGGATTTTTTACAGGTTCAACCCCCTCGTTTCAGCCGAAATTGGCCAACCAAAAACTGGTCCTTTCCAGCTTCTGCCAGAACACAGAGGGGCAGATAGAGACGCCCAAGGGGCAGAGGCCAGCCACAGGGCTCTTACCAGCCTCGACAATGGGGTGCCACAACTCAAAAAGGAGGAGAAGACAGGTCTCAAACTACCAGAAGACAAACACAATGACTTACCCCTCAGACTACCAAACAAAACCCTCTTGGCAGCTCCCTTGGGGGAAAAACTAGCACTTTTTGCAGACAACTGGCACATAATCACAAAAGACAAATGGGTCCTAAATATTGTATCTCAAGGATACAGATTCCACTTTCACACTTTGCCAAGGATAAAAGGAATGCCAAACCTGCCACCAAATCAATGGGCAGAGGCACAAAAACAAATCACAGCTCTCATGGACATCAGAGCCATTCAACAGGTTCCTATACAGGAGCAAAGACAAGGATTTTACTCAAGACTGTTTCTAGTTCCCCGAAAGGACAAAGCCTGGAGACCCATTCTGGACCTCTCAATTCTAAACACATACCTGGAAGTACCCAAATTCAGGATGCTAACACTACAGCAACTTCTTCCCATGCTGGACAAGAAGGCTTGGCTAGTAACGGTGGACCTCAAGGAGGCATACCTGCATGTCCCTATCAGACAAAATTGCAGAAGATACCTCCGATTTATTGCAGGTTCAACCCATTACCAATTCTCTGCACTGCCCTTTGGCTTATCTACTGCGCCCAGGGTCTTCACAAAATGCCTGGCACCAGTAATTGCATACTGCAGACAGAGGGATTCAGATATATCCATACCTGGACGACTGCCTTATTCAAGCAGAAAGCAAGGACATTCTATTAAAGCATCTGGCGTTTGTCAAAAACCTAGTAAGTTGCCTAGGGTACACAGTAAACGAAAAGAAGTCAAAACCAGTGCCCTCACAAGACATAATATTCCTGGGTGCCAGCTTAAATACAGCAGCCCAGATGGCTTATCTCATGCCAGACAAGCAAGGACAACTAACTCAATACTTCAAAATGATGGCAAGAAAGACCCAACTCCCTGCAAGAAAAATTCTGCAGGCCTTGGGATTCATGGCATCTTGCATATTACTATTGCCATTTGCAAAACTGCATATGAGGAAATTACAATGGTATCTGAAAAGCGTATGGACTCAACACAGCCACAGCTTGGAAACAATAATTCCACTCATTCCCTGCCTTCAACAGGAGTTTCTGTGGTGGGCTCAGGCATGTCACCTCAACAAGGGTCAGCTTTTTACCTTGCCCACAGCCAGGCAAACTATAACAACAGATGCATTGGATTATGCCTGTGGAGCACACATGGCAGGACAAGTGTATTCAGGGCAAATGGTCTCCAAACCAAAGGCATCTACATATCAATCAAAAAGAGATGCTAGCTGTACAAAATGCCCTAACAGCATTCAAGGACCTCCTACATCCAGGACCACTCCTAATAAAGTCAGACAACACCACAGTGATGTACATAAACAAGCAAGGGGGCACACACTCCTATCCCCTATGCAGACAAGCAATGACCTTGTGGAACACAACACTGACCTACCAAGTTCAACTACAAGCACAATTCCTGCCAGGAAAGAAAAACACACTGGCAGATGATCTAAGCAGAAACATCATAGATCCTCACAAGTGGAAACTAGATCCACAAGTATTCGCAATGATAACTCAAAAGTGGGGGAGCCCAGACATAGATCTGTTTGCTTCCCCCCAAAACTACCAACTACGGAAATTCTGCACAAGGACATACCACACACTAGCTTGGAAAGTGGACGCCCTCTCATTCATTTGGAAAACATTGACAGTGTATGCCTTTCCTCCACTGCCTCTTATGGCAAAAGTGCTGCTTAAAGCCAGATTAGAGAGGCCACAAATGGTACTCATTGCTCCAGACTGGCCACGCCAACACTGGTATCCAATACTAAGGAACATGGCTCAATGCCCACCATGGATTTTACCTACAATTCCTCACCTGCTCACTCAGCAAAACAATCAGATTCTACACATCCAGCTCAAGACTTTAAATCTGGCTGCATGGCAAATTGCCTAAACAACCAGTCAACACTTCTCTCTAAAGCTGTGATGGACTTCATTCTGGAGGCCAGGAGGCCCAGCACCAGGAAAGTCTATTCAGACAAATGGAAAAGATTATGCGCCTGGAGCCAGGCTAAAGGCCAAAATCCCCTTGTCCCAAATATTCCTCAGATTCTTCAATATTTAACTGAGAATGTTGCTCAAAGGACTTTCCTTCTCATCTGTTAAGATCCATGCCTCAGCTATTTCAGCTCAATACAACACGGATCCTCCTATATTTTCAAATTCGTTACTAAGACAGTTCCTCAGAGGGGCCAAGAACATAAGACCGCCCCGGACAGCACCAACACCAACTCGGGATCTCAACTTTGTTTTGGAAAGGCTTACACCTCCGCCCTTTGAACCATCTTTCACAGCTGATCTACAGTTCCTATCATGGAAAACTGCCGTGCTGCTAGCAATAACTTCAGCACGAAGAGTCTCAGAACTACAGGCCCTAATGGCAGTGGAGCCTTTCATCATTTTTCATCAAGACAGAGTCTCTTTACGAACTAACCCTTCCTTTATGCCAAAGGTGGTATCCAGTGTAGCCCTAAACCAAACCATTCATTTGCCCACCTTTTATCCAAACCTCCAGAACAAAGGGGAAAGGCTCCAACACTCTTTGGACATTCACAGACAATTACGTTACTACTTGGATAAAACTAAGGCTTTCAGAAAATCTGACCAACTCTTTGTATCCTATGTTGCAGGATCTCAAGGAAAAGCTATCTCAAAACAGACCATTTCAAAATGGATAGGGCATTGTATCCGTTTCTGCTACACACACCATGGGAAATCTGTGCCTGGTAACATCAGGCCCCATTCCACCAGGGCTACAGCAACATCAACAGCCTTCCTCAGAGGGGTACCAACCAAGGATATTTTGGAGGCTGCAACTTGGAGTTCAGTGCACACCTTCACCAAGCACTATCACTTACCTCTTTATTCTAAAACCAGAGCTGGCTTTGCCACTGCAGTTCTGCAGGGCGTACTAGCCTCTCCAAACCCTGTTTAGTTCCACCACCCATCTTTAGCTTTGGGATTCAACCCAAGTGTGATGACTGCAACAGTGCAACACGATGAGCATAGTACAGTTTTGTACCTACCAAAAATGTAGATGTTCGAGTGTTCACACTGCTGCAGTCCAGGTTACCCCCCTCCATCTCCTCTGAACTGGCTAGACTTATCTATACCTTTCTATCCTATACAACCTCTGTGGTGTATTTGCTTGTGACTGAAGGTATTGTTGTATTTTTATATGTATATTTTTATATAGCAATATGTATTGCCTACCTATTGGGGGCACCTGACATCTGGGGCAAGAAAAACTGAAGAAAATGGCGTTGGATGCATCTTATATACCCCTGGCTCACTGACGTCAGGGAAGAAGCAACAGCAACTGACGCCGGACCAAGACTTTGGAACTCTGGCCGACTGCGGGGACCGCCTGATGTCAGGGTAACCCAAGTGTGATGACTGCAGCAGTGTGAACACTCGAAAACATCTACATTTATGGTAGGTACAAAACTGTACTTTTCCAGAGGGGGAAAAAGGTAATTTGTATGTATATCATTTATTGCCTAGTTTAAAAGTTGTTAATCTTCTCTATATTGTGTATTGAGTGCTATATTTTCTTATATGTATGCTCTATTTTTTCTATCATGTAATGTACAGTAGTTTTGGAGCTTTTCTCCCCGGGACTCCGGTGAAAATGGACCTGTGTCCAGTTGGACTTTACCGGTCAACAAATGTAAAATAAATAAATAAAAATAAATAAAATAAACTCTTTCTGATACGGATGGGAAAATTATTGACTGGTTTTGGAGGAAAAAGTGTATACTTTTGCAACTGATTCTCAGAATGTGGAATTCCCAGTCTCCTATGTTACTTTGTTCTCACAAACTGTGAAAGTATGAGGAATGTTTTTCCTGCAGTTTCTCCTTGTGAGGAAAAACCTGTGTGAAATAACTTAAGCTTCTTCTGTTGCATAGGTCATTACTCATTGTTTGCAGTATGTGTATGACTCTGTTGATACTTCTACCAGTGTTATGACCACTGGTACTGTTTTCAGGAGGCATGCATGGCTGCATTCTCAGAACCTTCCAGATGGTGCTAAAAATAAGATTTTAAATTATCCCTTGGTTATAGAGATTTAGTGTTTGCCCTTCTGCTGCAGAGGTGATCAAAAACTGTGATGAGCGGTGCAAGCTGATCCAGTGAACTCCTGAAGATATTTCAGCCCTCCTTTTCCAAACTGTCCAAGGAATTTATTTCCTCGTCTAGTTTTGTCAAAATACACAATAAACAGTCTCAAAAATTCATGTAAATGGACATTTAAGAAGAAATGGCAAGGGGGTTCCAAAAAGAAGTCTTGAACCTCCCAAAACCAAGAACAGCCTAACAAGTCTGACTATTTAAGAGACCTTGTGATCCCCCCTCGCCCTGGCCCCTTTTTTCTTCCAGAAAGTCTGAATCTTTGTTTTTCTCTTTGGTAACAGATTGTTTCAGACAAATGGGTTATAACAATCTTTCATAGGGTTACAGATGTCAGTGGGAAGAAAGTCCTCCTTTCCTGATCAGACTCTGTTGTTTCCACCTGTTTTCCATCACACACTGTCCTAAGGAGTGATAGAACCAGTTCTTCCCAGGTGGGGAAGGGGTTTTATTCATGGATGTTCCTAGTGCCAAAGAAAGAAAATGCTTGGAGACCAGTTATGAATCTTTTTCCTAAACCTATTTGTGAAGGGGCCCAAATTCAAAATGGTGTGACTTAACCTATTACCTGTTATGCCTCTTTCAAGTTTCCTGATAACACTAGACTTAAAAGCTGCTTATCACATCACTATTCATCCTTACTTAAGATGTTTAAGGTTTTGTGTGTCTGGATCACATTATCAGGTCAAATGGCTTTTCTATCCATTCCTCAATGTATGGGTTTTGGATCCAATCTCTGAGCCGACTTCAGCCACTTCTCATTACCCAGGACAAATGGGTTTTAAATAGTGTCCCAGGAGTACAGATTTCAATTCCACACATTGCCAACACCAAATGGGTGGCCGGACCTACCCCCAAATCAGTGGGCAGAGGCCCAAAAAAAAGTACTTTCTCTCTTAAGCATGGGGGCTATACAGCTGGTACCAAAAGAGGAAAAGGGACAAGGTTTCTACTCAAGACTTTTCCTGGTACCCAGAAAAGACAACTTCTGGCATCCTATCCTGGACCTGTCTACTCTAAACACCTTTTTGGAAATTCCAAAATTCAAGATGCTGACTCTTCACCAATTACTTCCTATGCTAGGCAAAGATGCCTGGTTGGCAACACTAGATTTAAAAGAAACATACCTGCACATCCCAATCAAAGGAATCTTGCAGAAGATACCTACGCTTCAAAGCAGGCTACACGCACTATCAATTCTCTGCACTGCCCTTTGGCTTATCTACTGAACCCAGGGTATTCACAAAATGCCTATCTCCAGTTATTGCATTTTGCAGGCAAAGACATATTCAAATATACCTATACCTGGATGATTGTCTAATTCTGGCAGAAAGCCAGGACATACTTTTAAATCATCTGGCCTTTGTAAAAAGGGTTCTAACTTGTAATTCGGTACACCATAAACAAAAATAAATCACACCTGGTGCCCTGTCAGCAAATTATATTCCTGGCAGAAAGCTTAAATACAACTTCCCAGATGGCTTAGAAAAGCAAATTCATTTGACAACCTACTTCAAACAAGTGGCCACAAAAACCCTGCTATCTGCAAGACAAATACTGCAAGCCTCCGGGTTCATGGCCTCCTGCATTCTTCTAATTCCATGTGCAAGACTGCATATGAGGAAACTACAGTGGTATCTAAAAAGCCTATGGTGTCAACATTCTCGAGACCTAGAAACAATGATTCCTATCATACCTTGCCTAAGCCTAGAGTTCCATTGGTGGGCAGAAGCCTGCCACCAAAACAAGGGACTACCTTTCACACCACCACCTGCCGCCCAAACCCTAATAACAGATGCATCAGACTATGCATTTGGGGGGGGGGGGGCTCACCTGGCAGGGAAGTGCATTCAGGACAAATGGAACCAAAGTCAAATGCACCTGCATATCAATCAAAAATAAATGTTAGCTGTACAGAATGCTCTGACAGCCTTCAAGGACCACATTCTTCCAGGACAACTAATGGTAAAGACGGACAACACCACTGTTATGTGGTACATAAACAAGCAGGGGGGTACACATTCTTACCCCCGCTGCAGACTAGCCATGTAATTGTGGAACACAGCCTTGAGCTACCAGGTGCACCTACAAGCTCAATTCCTGCCAGGAAAATTAAATACACTGGCAACGGACTAAGTAGAAACCTCATGGACCCACACGAATGGAAACTGCAAGCAAGGATTTTCAACATGTTGACAAGGGGTGAGCCCAGATATAGACCTCTTTGCCTCTTCCCAGAACTACCAATTGGACAGTTTTGCACAAGGACTCCCCACAAACAAGCAGGGAAAGTGGATGCTCTGTCCTTCAGCTGGAAAAACCTATCAGTCTATGCCTTCCCCCCTCTGCTCTCCAAAGTACTACTAAAAATCAAACAGGACAAACCAAGGATGAATTTGATTGCTCCAGACTGGCCACGCCGACACTGGTACCCCCTCCTGCACATTGTGTCATGGTTATCTTCATGGCACCTGCCTCAGACTCCTTCCCTGCTGTGTCATTAGGAGAACCAGATTCTGAGCCCTCAGCTTCCAAAACTGAACCTTGCAGCCTGGCTAATTACTTAATCTCTCCTTTGTCATCCCTCAGCAAACCTGTGATGGATATCATTTTAGAGGCAAGGAGGCCTAGTACTAGAAAATCTTATGCTGAAAAATGGAAAGATTCTGTGCCTGGAACCAATCTCAAGGGATGAGCAGAGCAGCGCCCAATTTACCTCAGATTTTACAATACTTAACTGAGATGCTTCACAAGGGCCTGTCTTTTTCCTCCATTAAAATCCACGCCTCAGCCATTTCAGCTCATTATAACACAGAACCTCCCCTCTTCTCTCATCCGCTGCTCAAGCAGCTCCTCAGAGGGGCCAAAATTTGAGACCACCCAGGAGAGCTTCAACCCCAGCCTGGGATCTTAACTTTGTTTTGGAGAAGCTCACTCTACCTCCTTTCAAGCCAGCTGCTACTGCAGACTTAAAATTTATTTCTTGGAAAACAGCTTTCCTTTTAGCAGTCACTTCAGCTAGAAGGGTATCTGAATTACAGGCCCTTACGGCAGTGGAGCCTTTCATCATCTTTCATACGGACAGGGTGTCCCTCAGAACCAATCCATCCTTCATGCCCAAGGTGGTATCCACTGTGGCACTTAAACAGTCCATTCATTTGCCAACCTTCTTTCCCAATCCACAGAGTAAAGGAGAACGGATATTGCATTCCTTAGATGTGCACAGACAACTTAGATTCTACTTGGACAGGACTAAACCTCAAAGGAAGTCTGAACAACTGCTGGTGGCATTTGCTACAGGGGCAGAGGGAAAGGCTGTTTCAAAGCAAATCATTTCTAAATGGATAAGCCATTGCATTCATTTCTGCTATAAGCACCATGGAATACCTATCCCCCAGGGGATCAGACCTCACTCCACCAGGGCTGCATCTACCTCTACAGCCATTCCCAGAGGTGTCCCTACCAAGGACATCCTAGAAGCTGCTACCTGGAGTTCTGTACATACTTTCACCAAGCATTGTCATTTGCCAATTTTCTCTAAAGTCAGAGCTGGCTTTGCCACTGCAGTCTTGCAGGGCCTTATAGCTGGCTCTAATGGTATCTAAGTTCCTCCTCCCTACCATAGCTTTGGGAATCTACCCAAATGTAATGACTGCAACAGTGAAACACAAAGAACGTAGTACAGTTGTGTACACTTGTCATAAATGTAGATGTTCGAGTGTATTCACTGTTGCAGTGCTGGTTACCCTCCCTCCAGCCCCCTAACTTATTTTGGCTATACCTCTACTTTCCTTTACTATGCTTAAAAGCCTTTTTGGTGTATTTGCTTTTTTGTTGGAGAGAATAATAAAAAAGCCTTTATTTCCACACAATGGTTAAGCGCTTTCAACTAGATACACCAGTCTTCTTCAGAACCATTTGAAAGCATACCAACCTGGTATAAAAAGCCAGAGCAATTCAAAAAGAGCGCCAAAACTTTTAAAGGTATAGTTCATTGAACGAATAATAAAACACACATAAAATTGATTAAACTTAACACAAGGTGGGCCTTGGTCTACACTTGTTATTCAGTTGCTGTTCGTAATTGGACTTTTTTGTTGGAGGTATATCTTTGTGCTTTTTATGTTTAATTGCTTCCCATTGGGGGGCACCTGACATCTGGGGCAAGAAAAACTGATGTAATGGCGTCGGCTGCATGTTTTATACCCCTGGCGACCTGACGTCATGGAAGAAGGGACAGCAAATGACGCAGGACCCAAGACTTTGTTAATCAGGCTGACTGAGGGCTGCCTGCAAGCAGATAACCCAAATGTAGTTACTGCAACAGTGAATACACTTGAAGATCTACATTTATGGTAAGTGTGCACAACTGTACTTTTCTCTACTATCGAAGTGAAGTTGGCAGTAATATTTAATTTTCATTCAGGAGAAAATAAATCCGACCTAAAATTTGTATCTTGGAAAGCTGCTTTTCTAGTGGCTGTTAACATCTGCGAGATGAGTATCTGACTCCAGACTCTGTGTTCTAAATCGCCATACCTGATTTTCCACAGAGATCGAGTTACATTATGGACCAATCCATCCTTCTTACCCAAAGTAGCCTTGGAGGTGAATATTAACAAAGTCATTAATTTGCCTCTTTTCTTTCCCATATTTACTAATAAAGGTGAATACATGCTTCATCTCTTGGATGTACACAGACAACTCTGTTTTTTTTGTCTCCGTAGAGCAAAAGATGTCATTAAAAACAAATCAGTTGCTGGTCCCATTCTCCCCCAATAAATTGGTTAGACAAGTTTTTGAAGTTACCTTAGCCAGATGGTTGACAGAATTGCATGTACTTTTACAGCCAACAATGGTTGACCTTATCCAGATCTCCTAAACCACACACCACCAGGTCCATGATGACTTCATCCACTTTCCGGTCTTGGACTTCCACTGATGACATTTGTGCCACAGCTACTTGGTCCATTGCTCATACATTTATTGCTCATTACAAATTGGATTCGACTTTCAAAAGCAGGGCTACCTTTGGTTTTGCAGTTCTCCAGGATATCCTTCCATGATGGCCACCCAGAGTTCACATAGCTAGGGACTGTCCCATCATTTGAAGAACAAATGAAAATAACATCCGATATTGTGTACTCACCATAGCTATGCATATCTGTTGCCCATTTTCATTCTTCCTCAACTTCTCACCCTCCATCCCCCTTCCCTTTTTTTCCTTGAGTGACATTCTTGTTGGTGTGGAACCTCTGATGTTCTTCGTGTTTCACTGTTGCAGTTATCACACTTGGGTTATCTGCCTGCAGGTAGCCCTCAGTCGGCCCGAATACCAGAGTCTTAGTATTTCTGCGTCGGATGCTGCCGCTTCTTCCATGATGTCAGGTCGTCATAGTATAAAACAGGCAGCCGATGCCATTACACCAGTCTTTCTTGTCGAGGAGCCTGAAGCAGAAGCAGTTTGCAAGTGCAGGTTGGCCGCTACCTGAAATTTTCATTTTCGAGTTTGTAATCCTGACGTCTCCTAAAGCAAAGTACCCCATTGGGGACCCTTTTTTCTTGCTCTAACCGATGTCAGAAAAAGTTAGTTGTCTTGCCTGTAGAAAGCAAATCCCTCACAGAGATTTTCATTCTTACTGCTTCACCTGTTTAGGCCCAGACCACGACGTCCCTCATTGTCGGTTTTGTGCTTTGTTGAATGCCCGAACCATCCGTTGTCCGGCTGTCTTTGTCACTAAATTCTTTCGCTGCTGTTCTCCATATTCCTAAATGGCTTCGGAAAGCCATCCGACTACCGATCTTCCGAAAAAATGTAAAAATAAAGACAGAGACAGACCGCATATGGCCATAGCTACTGACAACGCTTCCATTAAGCTAGTCGCCAGTCTGCTGGTACTCATTGAGGTGCCTTTGCAGCCCCTGATGCCCGCTTCTGTAGATTCGCAGGCCTCTGCTGAGACCCATTCGGAGTCCAGTATGCTGCAAGATGCTTCTTCGACTATGGAACCTGCGGATGTCTCTACCTTGGATGGGTCCGGAGCCGCTGTGTAGGCACTGGCTTCTGAGAGTGTATTACAATCTACCTGATGTTCGGATCAAACTGACTACTTCGTTTTTTAACCAAAACTACCAAGTTTCTTAGGCCCAGAGTACGCACTACGCCTAGAAAACTGATGACCAAAGTGCATGCTAAAGCTCCCATGCCACAAAAACAAATGCTTAGAATGGCTGAAGACCATATCACCCTAATTAGGGGAAGCCAGCCTTCCCCTGCTAAAAGACAAAGATATGAGTTTCCTAATGATTCTACAGACCAGGAGTCCGATGGCTCTGACCCTTCTGAGTATCAGGACATGCCCTTATCAGCCTATGAGGATTCAGATGCAGAGGAATCCATTCCCTCTGCCTCCCCTCCAGAGGACTTTTATTTTGGTGAAACCTTGCATAGTTTAAGAGAGCATTTCCGCTGGGAATGCCAAGACTATCCTCAGTCCAAAAAGAAACTCAGAATTTTTAGAGTTGCCTCAGTGCAGGCCTCTAGCTATACCCCCCTGTCCTGGATGTTGTAGATGATGTTTTTATGGACTCCAGTCCTACTCCAGATACATTACCCTCAGCCCCTAGGAAACCTGGCGACTACTACAGAGTACCTGATTCCCACAAATTTCTCCAAGAATCCTACTGCTGATCCAGAGACGGTTTCCCAGGGACCTAAAGATATTAAGGCTACTACAGCCAAAAATCCTACACCTTCGGACAGGGATTCCAGAGCTTTAGACAGATGGGGTAAGAAGGTATATACCTCTGCAACTCTTGCCATTAGGGCATTGAATTGCCAGTTTCACATGTTGAAGTACCAGCAACATATTATGGAACTAATTAAACAAAAAATGGTGTTACTTCCAGATTGTGCAGAAAATAAAGATTTACAAGAGCTAATGCATTCTGCAAACCAAGTTAGTAAGCATATTTTGCATTGTGGCTTTGATGCCCTAGAAGCTTCTTGCAAGGCTGCAGTCACTGGGTCTGTACTGAGAAGGCATGCTTGGCTGAAGGAACAAACATTGCCAGATCATGTCAAATATAAATTACTAGACGCTCCTTTAAATAAGGACTGTTTGTTTAGCACCAAAGCAGAAGTTGTTTTTAAAAAGATGTAAGAATTCTTTGACAGTTTGCATAGATTTAGCTTTTTCTTCCAAGTGCCACCACCTAGATTCAGTAGGCATTGGCCTTCAAAAAAACTGGTCCTTTCCAGCCCAAACCCAGGGGAAACAGGCCACCCAGACTTACAGTCTCAGGGTATGCAGAGGTGTAAACAATGGAGTGCCCCCACATCAAAAACAGGGAGTGGTAAGCCAATCCCTTATGGAAAACGTTCACAGTGACTTATCAATTATCCTTCCCAGCCCTGCCCAATTACTTGTGCCCCTAGGAGGAAAACTTACCCTTCATGCAAAAAACTTGGATGTCCATTACTCAGGACTGATGGGTCCTAAACATTGTATCCCAGGGGTACATATTCTACTTCCATTCACTGCCAACCCCAAGTGGGTTTCCAGACCTTCCTCCAAACCAGTGGGCAGAGGCTCAAAAGCAAGTACATTCCCTGCTCAATATCAGAGGTCTTCAACCTGCCCCACTAGAAAAAAAAGGGGTTGGGGTTTCTACTCCAAACTTTCCCCGGTGCCTAGAAAAGAGGGCTCTTGGTGCCCAATCCTGGATCTATCAATTCTCAACACCTTTCTGGTGGTCCCAAAATTCAAGATGCTTACCCTGCAACAGCTTCTCCCTATGCTAGCCAAGGATGCCTGGTTAGTCATGATAGATTTAAAAGAAGCTTATCTGCACATCCCCATAAGGGAGTCGTGCAGAAAATATTTACATTTCAGGGCAGGCTCTATGCGCACTCAGTTCTCTGCACTTCCCTTTGGCGTATCTAATGCGCCCAGAGTATTCACAAAGTGCCTGGCTCCAGCCATTGCATACTGCAGGCAGAGAAATATCCACATTTTCCCATACTTGGACAACTGCCTGATTCAGGCAGTCAGTCAGGAATTGCTACTTCAGCACCTGGCATTTGTATAAAGCCTTCTCACTTCATTGGGGTACACCATCAATGAAAAGAAATCACAACTGGTGCCCAGTCAAAAGATTGTATTCCTGGGAGCAAGCTTAGACACAACTTCCCAGGTGGCATTTCACACTTCAGAAAAACAGATGTATCTGACAAACTACTTCAAACAAATGGCCATCAGAACCCAGCTATCTGCAAGGCAAATACTGCAAGCCCTAGGATTTATGGCCTCATGTATTCTGCTAATTCCATATGCAAGACTGCATATGAGAAAACTTCAGTGGTACTTAAAAAGTCTTTGGTGCCAACATTTTCAGGACCTGGAAACAGTCATTCTTGTCGTACCTTGTCTAAGTTCCTTTGGTGGGCAGAAGCAAAGCAACCACAACTAGGGACTGCTTTTTTACTCAACCCCTCGCCGCCCAAACCCTGACTCCAGACGCATCAGACTATGCATGGAGGGGGCTCACATGGCAGGTAAATGCATTCAGGGCCACTGGGAACACAGGTCAGAGTTTCCTGCATGTCAATCAAAAAGAGATGCTAGCTGTACTGAATGCTCTGACAGCCTTCAAACACCTAATCTTTCCAGGACAACTGCTTATAAAAACAGACACCACCACAGTTATGTGGTACATAAACAAGCGGGGGGGGGGGCCCATTCTTACCCACTATGTAGGTTAACCATGGCCCTGTGGAACACAGCCTTGCACAACCAAGTGCATCTACAAGCTCATTTCCTGCCAGGCAAACAAAATTCACTGGCAAGCGACTTAAGCAGAAATCTCCTAGACCCACATGAGTGGAAATTGGAGCCCAACACCTTCAACTTCTGATCCAGAGGTGGGGGACACCAGAGGTGGGCCTCTTTGCCTCCACCGAGAACCACCAGTTGAGCAAATACTGCACCAGGAACCCTCACAACAGGGCCTGGAAGGTAGATGCCCTATCTTTTCAATGGGAAAACATCTCGATTTATGCCTTTCCCCCTCTACCCCTTCTCTCAAGAGTACTACTCAATATCAAACAGAGCAGACCAAGGTCAATTCTTATTGCCCCAGACTGGCCATGCCAGCACTGGTACCCACTCTTGACAGTGCCACCCTGACACCTTCACCAGACTCCTACCCTGCTGTTTCAGCAGGAAGGACAGATTTTGCATCCACAATTGCAAACCCTAAACTTTGCAGCCTGACTTGTACCTTGAATACCATACTAGCAACCCTCAACAAACAGGTGCTGGACGTCATGCTTGAAGCCAGAAGGCTTAGTACTAGGAAGTCCTATGCTGAAAAGTGGAAAATATATTGTTCTTGGAGTCTGTCTCAAAGGAAGGACACAGCAGTGTCCTCCTTATCTCTAATCCTGGATTACCTAGCAGAGCTACTCCACAGAGGCCTATCCTTCTCCTCCATTAAGATTCATGCTTCTGCCATCTCCGCTCATTATAGTACTGAGACACATCTATTTTCTCACCCTCTCATCAAACAGTTCCTGAGAGGGGCTAACAAATTAAGGCCCCCCTAGGAGAGCACCCACCCCTGCCTGGGACCTTAACTTTGTACTGGAAAACCTCACGCTTCCTCCTTTTGAACCTGCTGCATCAGCAGAGTTAAAATTCCTCTTTTGGAAGACAGCCTTGCTTTTAGCCATAACTTCAGCAAGAAGAGTGTCTGAGTTACAGGCACTAATGGCTGTAGAACCCTTCATTATTTTCCATGCTGACAAGGTTTCCCTCAGGACTACCCCATCCTTTATGCCTAAGGTGTTGTCCAGTGTGGCTTTTAACCAATCCATCCATTTGCCAACCTTCTTCCCTAATCCTCAGAATAAAGGGGAAAGATCCTGCACTCCTTGGTCGTGCACAGACAGCTCAGGTTCTACCTTGACAGGACTAAGCCTTTCAGAAAATCTGACCAACTGCTAGTCAGCTTTGCTACAGGGGCAGAGGGTAAGGCCATTTCAAAGCAAACTGTTTCCAAATGGATAGCACACTGCATCCATTTCTGCTGCAAGCACCATGGAAAACCTTCCCACAGAGGATCAGACCACATTCCACTAGGGCTACTTCCACCTCTACAGCATTTCTCAGGGGAGTCCCTACCAAGGACATTCTGGAAGCTGCAACCTGAAGATTTGTACACACTTTCACCAAGCATTACCACCTACCTATCTTTTCTAAATCCAGGGCTGGATTTGCTACAGCAGTCTTGCAAGGCCTACTAGCCAGCCCTAACCTTTCTTGACTGCCTCCACCCCTTCCTCAGCTTTGGGATTCAGCCCAAGTGTGATGACTGCGACAGTGAAACACGAAGAATATAGTACAGTTGTGTACACTTACCATAGATGTTGATGTTTGAGTGTATTCACTGTTGCTTTCCTGATTTCCCTCCCTCCAAGCCCCCTGGTTTTCCTTATCTTTCTACCTCTCCTCTCTATGGCCATTCCTTATGGCATTGGTATTTACTTTTTACTGTTGGTGTTCCCCACCATATACTAGCCCCTGTTTGGGGGCTCCTGACATTTGGGGCAAGAAAAACTGATGTAATGGCGTCAGCTGCCTGTTTTTATACCCCTGACGTAATGGAAGAAGCAACAGCATCCGACGCAGAAATACTAAGACTGTTGTATTCAGGCCGACTGAGGGCTACCTACAGGCAGATGACCCAAGTGTGATGACTGCGACAGTGAATACACTCGAACATCTACATTTATGGTAAGTGTACACAACTGTACTTTCCATGTTTAAGGCACAGTCCTTTCTACCAGCCTTTTTTCTGTCTTGGCCTGAGGTTAGTTATTGCTGTTGATTTTGAGGGAGAGGTATTGTAGGGTAGCTGGGGCATCATGAGTATAAAGGGAGGATCTCAAGAGTTGGAGCCGAGAGTCTAGTAAATGTGGCTGAGCCAGATCGAAGACAGGTCTGAGACCCATCAGTTGAGGAAGAATGAAAATGGACAACACAGATGCCATAGTTATGGTGAGTACATAACTTTAATTTTCTCTCTTGGGAAACAATTTTTCTGCTGGCTATTACATCAGCTACATGGATTTCAGAGCTGCAAACACCTTCTTGCAAGCCTTCCTATCTGGTATTCCATAAAGAAGATTTTCCTTGAGAACTAATGCATTGTTCCTTCCTAAGGTGGCATCCAAGGCTAATCTAAATTAGTTGGTACATTTATAGGTTCATAGGTAGGTACTAAGCTCTTGGCCCTAGGGCCTATATAAGCCTAGCCAAACGGTACCCTGGCTCTTACCACCCAAGAAAATTATTTTCCTGTGCCCCTGTCAAGCAGAGCCACAGAAGTGATCCCCGGGGTGAATTTCCTATCTCCCATCCAATCATCAAGATTTTTCTTGAAGAGTGCTAATGAGGAGGTTTGTTTGAAATAGATAGGTAGTTTGTTCCAGAGTATGGGAAGTCTCTGAGACCGGAATCCCTCCATCATGTTCCGTTTATTGTAGTGACAAGGTTTAGGTCTCTAGAGCGTGTAGCTCAGTGGGATTGGGATTTCTTTATGTGGAGCATGTCCAACAGCTCTGGGTTTGACATAGCTTTGTATGTTTTGCAGAGATCACCTCTGAGTAGGCGATATGTGACAGAGTAAAGCTGGTGTTTTTTGAGACTCTCTGCGTAGGGCATCTGAGGCCGGTAATCCTCTTTGTGAGGTATTTCTGTGGCCTTTCCAATTGTTGTAGATGTCTTGTGAGGTACATACCAAAAGGCGTGTTGTACTCTATAATGGGTCTAATGAGTGATGAGTAGAGGGGAACAATGACCTCTTTTTTTCCTGGATAAGAAACCTTTCGTGATGAGGTGTGCCATGTAGAAGGATATCCTGACTACTGTGGCGATGTGATTATCAAAGGAGAGACTACTGTCCACCTGTGTCCCAAGGTCTCTTATTACACTTTCGGTGTTAAATAGACTACCGCCTATGTTGTATGTCATGGGTACAGAGTTTTTACCAGAAGGGATGACAATGTACTTACCAGTCTTTTCCCCCAAATTCTCAAACAAAGGTGAATACATTTTACATATGTTGGATATTTATCATCAACTTAGGTTCTATGTTCATAGAACCGAGCTATTCAGTAAGTCTTCTCAATTGTTGTTTTCTCAAAGCCTAAATTAGGCAAAGCAGTTACTAAGGTTACTCTTTCCAGATGATTATCAGACTGCATATCTTTGTATACTATAAAAATGACTTGCCTCTACAATCCAAACCTAAGGCTCATTTCACAAGGGCAATGGCTGCGTCAACAGCCTTTTCTTTGTGCTGCACCAATTTGGTCAACAGTTCATAATTTTGTATCTCATTACAAATTGGATATACAGTCCAGATCACACTCTTCCTTTGGTTCTACCATGTTCAGGAATGTCTTTCCTTGATACCATCCTAGTATAACAGCTTGGGAATCAGCCCCGTGGTTGAATCAGATGGAAAATAGACAACATTGGATAACTGTTGTCTGATTTTCATCCAGTTCAACCTTCCTCCCTCCTATCCCCTTCTGAATTGAAGCAAATGAGTTTCTGGCAACAGGGTATTTTCCTGCTTACTTGTCTGTAAACAGTCTTACAGTCTTCCAGTCTTCCAATCCATTTTACCAGTATGGTAGGTGTAATCTCGAATGAAATTCTTATGGTTAATTTTACTGGGGTAAACTCAACCTGAGGTACTAAGGTGATGCAGAGAGAATTATGGGTAGAGGATGAGCCAGAGCCCTAGAAATGAGAAGCTTCAGAGTTTGTGCAGAGGTAGCATCTGACAACCCATGGGTGAACTGGATGAAAATCAGACAACATGGCTCTATTGTTATGGTAGGTAAATAACTTTTGTTTGTAGCTTATTGCAGGGTATCCACATTTTTTCATATTTAGATGACTTGCTAATCTTTGCTGAGTCTTTTTCAAGGTGTCAGAAATCTCTTTCTTGGGTGAGAGATGTCATACACAAGCTGGGATTCCAAGAGAATATTCAGAAGTCTTTCTTGGCTCCTTTACACAGTATTGTACTCCTGTGATGTCAAGCTAGACACCCTTTGTTTAGATCTGTTACTTAAGTTTTCCACTCAAACTTTAATCACTGCAAGGGAATACCTCAGGAGTTTGAATGCCATGGCATCTGTGATTCTCATGATACCCCTGGCAAGGCTCAATATGAAAAAGATAGTGTTATCTGAAATATCTTTGGTCCCAGCATCCACACCCTTTATCAAGTCCCAGTGCTGTGTTTTGTCAAAATAGAAATCTTTCGGTGGAGAGAATAGTTATCCTTAAATCCAGGTCTCCTCTTCTGTCTCCTTGCTGTAAAGCAGTCAGTCACCACAAATACTTTTGACTTTGCTTGGGGATCAGTTTCAGGAGGGATAAAAGTACAGGGGGTGTGGGACACGAAGGACGGATGCAAGCATATAAATCTCAAGTAGGTGTTTGCCCTGATCAAGGCACTCAACTCTCTGAGCTATCTTTTGTCCCCAGGATCTCTTCAAATGGTTACAGACAATTCCACAGTCATGTCTTACAGCAAGGAGAGGAACCAGGCTATACCCCTTTGCAGACTTGCTGTGTTAGCTTGGGTTATAGCTTCACAGCACAGTCTGACTCTACAGGCATCCTACATTCCATCAGAGCAAAGTTGTGTGGTAGACAAACTGAGCAGGACCAGGGCAGACCCTCACGAATGGAAACTAGATCAGGGGGCTTCCAAGATTTGATTAGTCTGTGAAGCGTTCATCAAATAGACCTCTCTGCCTCCTCTCTGAACAATCAGCTGGCAAAATTATTTTCCATAATTTCATACAAGAAGGTCTGGAAGAGATGGATGCCTTTTCTTTTCTTTGGACAGGAATATTCTGTATGCTTTTCCACTCTTTCAACTAATATCCAGAATACTTCCGAAGATTCAGACTGAATCCCCCAATATCATTGTGGTGACTCCCTTCTGGCCCAAGCAATTATAGGTCTCCCTTCTTCTGGAAATACCAGGGGCAATTGCACCATGCTTCCTCACAGATTGGATCTACTCACACAAGAGCAAGGGATGTTCTTCGTGTTTCACTGTTGCAGTCATCACACTTGGGTTATCTGCCTGCAGGTAGCCCTCAGTCGGCCCGAATACCAGAGACTTAGTATTTCTGCGTCAGATGCTGTCGTTCCAGGACTAACGTCAGGTCGTCAGGGGTATAAAAATAGGCAGCTGACACCATTACATCAGTCTCTCTTGCCCAGGAGCCTGAAGCAGTTCGCAAGTGCCGGTTGGCTGCTACACCCTAACATCAGTCATCTTCATTTGACTGCCTGGATGATAGTGTCTTAATTCCTTTTAAGCACCTGTTTACTGAGGATGTGCAGCAGTTACTAATGGAGGCAAGAAAGCCTGCTACTAGAAAATAATATGTTAGCAAATGGAAAATATTTTGCAGTTTGTGACAACAACATAACCAGCATCCATTCAGGGTTAGTTCTCTGATTTTACAATATTTGTGTAAGCTACTGTCCTAGGGCCTTTCTTTTATCAAGGTTCATCTGTCGTCCATTTTAATATGTCTGCCCATGGATCCTTTTCTTTTAGTGCAATTGAATATTAAAATGATCTTCAAAGGGTTTTTACATATGAGGCCTCCAAGAAAACTAATGGCGCCTGCTTGGGATCTTAATTTTGTGTTACAGAAGCTAACACTTGTTCCATTTGAACCAGCTAATCTGGCTGACTTGGCATTCTTAACGGGAAAACATATATATATTTTTGATTGTTGTGACCTGTACAAGTGTTAATGTTTGGAAATGGACAGCTGTTATATCCTTGGCAGGATGTAACCCATAGAGTTAAGGCCACTGTAGCAGTGATCATTCGAACAGCTGCTGTTATGATAAGTTCAGTTTATACAACTGTACTATCTCTGTTAATCTTTGCGTTCTTCAGTACATACAGGTAAGTTGTAAATGTACAGGGTCAATCCAAGGGAAAAAAAACTTGGTGAAAACATTAGTTACCTCTCAACAGTCTGGAGATCTACTACCTAGTCTGTAAGTTCACATTTTTTTCTGAAGGTTCTTGACAAAGTTGTATCTACACAAATATACTCCTATGTGACATCTCATGACCTCTTGGATCCTTGTTGTTCTAATTCTAGATTAAGGCACTGTTATGAAACTACCCTTATGTGAGTGGAAAATGACCTCCTTATGGAAAGAGTCAACAGATATATTCTGTGTAGCTCTACTTGATGTCTCATTGGTCTGTAATGCTGTCAACCATGGGATGCTTAAAAGCTGTTTGAAATTGTTGCTCCTTTATTGAACTGTACTGCAGTGATTTTCATCTTAACTTTCTGGATGCTTTTAGAGGGTTGTGTCTGGGGGTTAATTCTTCCATTTGCTTTCCTCTGGAGTGTAGTGTGACTCAGGGTTTTATTGTGTCTCTTTTATCTGTGGTATATGAGCTGCCACTGAGGGAAATTATTGGGACTGAAGTATTATCTTTTATACTCTGGCAATATCCGGGTATAGCCACCCTTTTCTTGGGGTCGGGTACTGATTTTTCCCGTTCTTGAGGACTGCTTGGTTTCAGTTGCCCAGTTATTGAGATGAAATTGCCTGAAGTTCTGCCAGCGAAAGACTGAGGCCTTGCTGTTTTTTTATAAAGTATTCCTCCTTCACACTTTACTTTCACCCTAATTACATGTGAGGACATGAGTCTTGATGACATATTGACACTGGAGGATCAGGTGCCATCTGCTGTCAAGACATCTTATGTCCATCTGAGAACTTTGCTCTGATCAATTATATTGTACCATCTACAGACATGGTCATGGTGGTAAATGTGTGACCGTTGCTACCAAAGCCCTCAAGGATCTGCATCCTAATGGACTTGCTGTGACTTTATATCCCCACTAGGCATCTGAGGTGTTTGAAGGAAGGGATGCAAATTCTTCCACAAACTAGGCTAATGACTTGGGGAAGGAAATCATTTGTTTATCTTGTCTTAGATCTATGGAATCTGTTATCTTACTCGATTCTTGAAAGTAAATCTTTTAGGCAATCAGTTGTTCCATCTTTTAGGAAAGTTTATGTAGATCAGCAGAGGTATTTCCATCACATTTAGATGGTCACATTGAGTTTATATATTTTATTGCTGTTCTGTCTTCTTTGCTTTGAGTTAGTTTGTACTGTCTTATGTTGTGAGATACTTAAGCTTAAACAATTGAATAGTTTAGAAATTAGATATGAAACAGATAAAAACATAAACCATAAAACAAGTGATCAAATTCCTTATATCAGGGTGGTATGGCCTACCCGTCACTGTGGGGTTATCAGTGATATTCTGCTGAGGCCACTAATTTTTGGACTACTCTTCTCTGACGTGAAAGTGAGAAGTGGATTCTGGGTAACCAAATGTGTGATTGCAAACTGTGTAACGTAATTATTACACTAAAAGGGGGTAAAAGTTTTCTGGAAAGGTCAACAAAAATATTTACTTTGGTACAGTAGTAAGGTAATGCCTGTGAATGTAGGATCGTGAGATTTGGCTGAAGGACATAAAATATGATTGCAAAGTAATGACACCATCCTTAGTGTCAGGGGCAGTGGTAGACTTCTGTTTTAACTTTTGTACTTACCAAGTCAGAAAAACCTATTCTGTTCCTAATTATGAAGGGCATGTCACTCTATGAGGATCATTTTGCTATTTATACCTCATCTGCCCCTTTATTGAATCTAGTGCTGCAGTCTAAACTTTGGATAAGCCACCTGTAACAAGATGAAAACTTTCCTTTTTAGAAAAATGTTAGTTAGAAAAGTTGAATTTTTTTATTAAGACTTTGAGAATGGCAGTAATATTTTTTCTCATATACTATTAAAAGTGACCTCTGCATTGTCGATAAGGCAGTGTCTTAACTCTGCTTGAAAGTTAATTGCACACACTCTCCAAGATTATGAAATAAACGTCTTACAATCAGAACATATTTTGTGTGTGTTAAGTTGCTTTAAAAGTAATTTTGTACATATAAGGGGAGTCAATTTAGTGGGGTCATAAGGCTTGCAGTAAAGTATATGATCTTTCTTCTGGCATTTAACAAACTGTAGAACCAGAAACTTGACTGAGGAAGGGTGTGGTACTTGCTTATGGAATGTCTGTGAATGCGGAGGCTAATTCTTTGCTCAAAAATAGTCCATCTGATCTGTTAAACTTGTCACCTCAGGCAGCAAAGATTGACTTTGACATCATGCATTAAACTTTGATACAATTGCCCTGACAATGTTTATTCACTTGGAATTTTCAGAAACTGGCAGCCTAAGTAATCATCATACATTCCTGGTCTATTTTCAAAGCCTATGTTTCTCTGTAGGTTAATAGGTTTATAGGTGTTTATTAGGCTAATGACCAAAAGGGCCTTTTTTAAGCCTTGCCACACATCCTAAATCTCTGACAAGGTCTGGTACACTTGATAAGTGTAAGCAGGGGCCTGGGGAGATGAACCATTTACAGGCTGCCTGTGTCCATTAGAGAGACAGGTGCCAAACCAAGGATGAATTTCCTTTTCCCCATCCAGTTGTCCAAGTTGTACTTGAAATGGGTTAGGGAGAAACTCTGCTCCACATGGATGGGGAGCCTGTTCTAAAGAAAGGATAGTCTGTGAGATGCATACCGGTCTGTCCAGCAGGTCCTATTTATATCACAGACAGGGTTTAAGTCTTTAGAATGGGTAATTCTGGTGCTGTTTGTTTTGCGGATATGTAGAAGGCCCATCAGGATGGGGACTGACAATGCCTTTATATGCCAGGCGTAGATATCCCCTCAAGAGCCTGCAAGAGACAGAATACAGGGAAAGGGCCTTGACGTCGTCTGCGAGGGACATGTTAAAGTTGCACAACATAGAATGCTTTCCTCACTACTGTAGACATGTGATGGTCAAAGGCTAGATTGCTATCTGTGCCCCCAAGTCCCCTGACTTCTGGGTCAACTCTTAGGAGTGTATTGTCAATATGATAGTTACCAGAGTTGGACGACTTAACCAAAGGATACTATTATGCATTTAGTTTTGGTCCATGGCTCTAACAGCAGTTATTTGTCTGTGCCAGCCCTTCATGGGGAACATTTGTGTCACTGGGGATTCTGTGACTGCTCCTAATTTGCAATCCATCTGCAAATTTAGTCAGACAGAGGTCATTAACATTGGCCTTGACTTCAGAGAAGTAAATGCCAAAGAAGAGCACTCCCAGGACAGATCCCTGAGGGACTCCGCTTGTGATTGGCCTCTTTGTAGAGGTATACTCCCTAATTCTAACTTCCTGGGACCTGTCTGTGCGACAGCTGGCTATCCACTGGGTGACATAAGGGCTTATACCTAACCTCATGAGTTTGTCAACAATGCTTGAGTGGGATATTGTCAAATGCTTTGGCTAGTCAAGGTAAGCAGTGCGAACCATTTTATCGTCATCCTTTGCTTTGGTGACCTTTTCAAAGAAGTCCACCAGGTTGAGTAGGTATGACCTGCCCTTGACAAACCAAATTGGGTTGGGGCCAGTGTCTGTAGGTTTCCTATGTCATTATTGATCATGCCCATGATGATTCTTTCCATGGCTTTGCATACGAGACCGGTAAGACTTATGGGTCTGTAGTTTCCATGGGGACTGTAGATGTCCCACCTGATAGGTCATGTTTAGAAGGCATCCTGGGATATTGTCTGGGCCCACTGATGCAGTGTTCTTGGCCTTGGAGACAGCATTAAGGACCTTTCCCTAGTGATACTAGGAGGGAGTTGTATTTGATGATATTTCCTTAGGGAAGGATGAAGGAGAGAGGGGTAAAGTTGGAGCTGAATTTGTAGGCCAGCAGGTTTGCTATATCTTTGGCTCAATATAGGTGGCTCCTATGAGATCTGCACACAATTGTGTATTGCCTTTGACGTTGTGGATATAGCTAAAGAATCCCTTGTGGTTGTCCTTTGCCTGGAAGTCCAAATTTGCCTCAAATTTGGCTTTAGTAGACTTTATTTGTCCTCCAAGTTGCTTGTTTAATCTGATGTGAGTGCTTTTATTCTGCTGGGTGCAAAGCTAAGTACCCCGTTGGGGAAACTTTTTCTTGCTCCTTACTGATGTCAGTAAAAGTTAATAATTGTATTACTTGTGGGAAGCAAATACCTCATAAGGATTTTCATTTGTACTGTAGTCCTTGCCTAGGCCCTGACCACAATGTGCCTTGCTGTCAGTTTTGTGCTAAATTTAACCAAAGCACTATTAAGCATCTGTATATTTTTGCATCAGAATATTTTAGCTCAAGATTTAACTATCCAGAAACGCAAAGAAAAAGACAGAGACAGACTGCCAAGGTCCAAAACCGACGACGAAGCTTCTCCTAAGCCACTTGCCGGTACTCAGTGAGACGCTTTCACAGCCCCTGATACCCGCTACTTTTGATTCACAGGCCTCTACTGAGACCCATTCGGAGTCCGGTATGCCGCGAGACACTTTAAACCCTTGGATGTCTCTATTTTAGATGGGTCCGGAGCCGCTGAGCAGGCACCGGCTTCTCAGGGTGTTTTCAGGCCTAAAGATTTGTATATTAAACCAACGCCATCTTCAAAACCTAGGCCAAAATCAACTTTTATGTCTAAAAAAACTATGCTTGGGCCACGTGCACAGGCCCCTATGCCTAAAAAACAAATGATCAAAATGGCTGAGGATTTAATTACCTTGATCAAGGGTTCCCATCCCCCTCCTGCTAAGAGGCCTAGGCAAGGCACTGACTATGAATCATCATTTCAGTTTAATATTTCTTCTGATTCCTCTTCTGATCAGAAATTATCTATTCCACCTTATGAGGACTCTGATGCAGAAGATTCCATCCCTTCTGCCTCTCCTCCAGAGGATTAAACTTTGCATACCTTAAGGGAACACTTTCACTGGGAGAGTCAGGATTTTTCAGAATCCGAAGAGGCTTAGGGATTTCCTTCTTCTTCCTCAGCATAGGCCTTTGGCTATATCTCCTGTTCTAGACATTGTTGATGATGTTTTCTCAGAATCCAGCATGGCTCCTGATTCCAGTAAGCCAGACAGATATTACAGAGTTCCTGACTCCCACAAATTCCTTTTTAAAAACCCTACTGCTGACCCTGAAACCATTTCTCAGGGTCCTAAGGGCGTTAAGGCTTCTACTGCTAAAAATCCTACCCCTTCTGATAGAGACTCCAGGGCGCTGGGTAGATGGGGTAAAAAGGTTTACACGTCTGCAACCTTGGCAATCAGGGCTTTAAACTGTTAATTTCATATGCTTAAATATCAGCAGCATGTCATGGGATTACTTAAACAGAAAATTATGTTGATTTCTGACTGTGTGGAAAATAGAGTTGCAGGATTTATTGCATTCAGCTGAAACAGGTTGGCAAGCATACTTTGCAATGTGGTTTTGATTCCTTGGAGGCCTCTTGCAGGGCCGCTGTAACTGGATTTGTGATTAGAAGGCATGCTTGGCTCAAGGAGCAAAATCTGCCTGATCATGTTAAAGCAAAATTGTTGGATGCTCCTTTACAACAGGACAGTCTATTTGGTAATAAGGCAGAAGAAGTTTTGGAAAAGTGGAAGATAAAGCTAAATCTATGCAAACTGTAAAAGATTTCCTACAGGTGCAGCCACCCAGGTTTCAGTAGGCACTGGCCTACTAAGAAATGGTCCTTTCCCGTACCCACCAGAGCCACTCAGGCAAAACCCAGACACTCCAAAGGTTCCAGGTTTCAGTCACAAGTAACTTATAGAACAAAACAATGGGGTGCCTCCACCTGCAAATCTGGAAGTAACAAGGCACCTTCTCTATGGTAAACAATCTCAATGACTTTCCTCTGCAATTACCAAGCACTTATCTTTTGGCCTCCCCTTTGGGGGGGAAACTGGCACTTCATGCACAAAACTGGCAACTAATTACCCAGGACAAGTAGGTTCTAAATGTAGTATCCCAGGAAAACAGATTTCATTTTCACACATTGCCAATCCCAAACGGATGGCCAGATCTGCCTCCAAATCAGTGGGCAGAGGCCCAGAAACAAGTTATGTCCTCATGAATATGGGGGCTATTCAACCAGGACCAGAAAAGAAAAAGAGACAAGGTTTTTATTCAAGACTTATTCTGGACTTATCCATTCTAAATACATTCCTGGACATTCCAAAATTCAAGATGCTGACTCTACAACAGTTGCTGTCTATGCTAGGCAAGAATGCCTGGTTTGTAACTCTAGACTTAAAAGAGGCTTACCTGCAAATCCCAATCAGGGAATGTTACAGAAGTTACCTCCGCTTCAAAGCAGGCTATTTGCTCTGCACTGTCCTTTGGCTTATCTACTGCGCCCAGGGTCTTCACAAAGTGCCTGGCACCAGTAATTGCATTTTGCAGACAAAGAAACATTCAAATTTATCCTTACCTGGACGATTGTCTAATTCAGGCAGAAAGCAAGGACACTCTTCTAAAACATCTGGTGTTTGTAAAAAAGACTTTTAACTTGTCTAGGGTACACCATAAACGAAAAGAAATCACAACTGGTACCCCCTCATATAATTACATTCCTTGGTGCAAGCTTGAAAACTACTGCCCAGATGACTTACTTCCCTTACGCCAGAAAAACAAATTCAGTTGATGACTTACTTCAAACAAGTAGCCACAAAAAGCCAGCTATCTGCAAGACAAATTCTGCAGGCCTTGGGGTTCATCATTAATACCAGGGAAAGAATCCGCTCCTAAAAGTAGCTGCTATCGTAACTCTTGAAATTCAGCAGATTGTTTTGGTCACCTACAAAAGGTGTGATTTGTTCCAGAACCGAAAAAAGGAATTTGTCATAGTTATTGCAGGAAAGACTGTGCTTTCCTAAAGCATTGCTAAGATCCTGAGACCTGATCACTGCACAGTTCCTTTATGCGATCAGATAATTTGCGAGTGGTTTTCCCTATATAGAATGCTGTGCAAGTTGCACAGATCGAAGCATAAACAACATTTGTGGAATGGCAGAAATAATGTTTGAAATGTGTAACAGTGTAGTTACAGTGAGGGAAATGTGTAGAAGAGCCAATGTGTTAATGTATTGGCATGAGAGACAATTATTGCACGTAAACATTCCAGGCTTTACCACTGGGATCCAGGTTCTAAAAATTCTTATCAAACATAACCTCTTGGCTATGGAACATACTAAAAAAGATATAACTATCCTCCATGACCGTATAAGACATCACCCTCAGTTCTTAAGCATTCAAGTTTTATACAAAGGCATTTCTCCTAAAATGAATAGACTAATTGCCACTATTGTCAACAGAAAAAGAAGAAAATGCAGAGACTTATGGCAATATAAAAATCGACGAGCCTACCCTATCATTCCTTATAAAAAGGTTTTCTCCAACACAAGATAGACCTTTTTTACAATCCTAACCTTGCTTTCAACAGAAACTTTGCCTCAAGGCAATTTAACCCTTTACCTCCGAGACAGTCTTTTACACATCCTGCAGTTTCAGCTATGTCTCCACCTTCAGATCAAAGCATTGGAACCCCTTCGGCTAATTTACTGCCTTCTCACACCTCCACAGAGAATTTTTTTTATCTCCAGAAACTTAGGACCAGATAATTCTCGATTCAACTCCCCCACAGCAACACAGAGGGAGAGGCGGAACCAGAACCAGAGGCAACAACAGGAGATTCCAGAACCTAGGGACTCCCATGAGAACGAGGAGTTACCACCGCACTTAAACTTCTACCACGGCCAGCTTTAATCCTACAGTTTTTCCCATTTGCCAGGCTACTAAGTTGAATTGCCAGTCACCTACTACTGCACAAAATGTACAATGTGCTGTCTTTAATTTAACTAAACGCACGTTTCCTCCACAGCACATGACTTTATTAAATAAAGGTTTCACATTTATACCTTCGCAACGTGCCTCTCCACAAGACATTCTACTTGATCTTAGACTTTTTGTCCTCAAATTAAATTTAAAAGTTTTATGTGACAACCGGAATGACTCTGACACTGACTCCACGGACTCTGCTTCGGTACCTGCCCTCCCACTGCGAAGAAAGAGTTTATACAACCCAGTGCTGAATAGCACTCTACACACGTTTTTAAATGTCTGTGAAGCAGACATCAGACATCTGATTAATTCTACCTCCACATTTAAATGGTTTAACTTGTCGCCAGCGGAGAAAAAAGCAATGTCAGATTTACAGAATGACCGCTCTTTACGAGTCATGCATGCTGATAAAGGCACTGACACTGTTCTTATGGAGCAATCAGACTACATTTCTGTTATAGAACAAGACCTGCATAACAAACAGTGAATATTTCACTTCTGTCACTCTTGAACATGTTTATGCTAATTTTGATTCAGTTGATACTACGTTAACTAGTCTCAAACAAAACAATGCCATCACGGCTGACGAATATTACTTCATGCAAGTCAATTAACAATCTTTAGGAAAATTATTTGGCATTCCCAAAATCCATAAAGATGCCAATAATCCACCTTTCCGCCATATCATCTCCAATAAACGCACCAAAACAGAGCAAATATCTGAGTTTGTGGACCACCTGCTAAACCCTATCATGCAGGCTGCTACTTTTTACTTGCGGGACTCATGGGGATTTCTTAATGATCTGTTTAAATTACAAACATACTTCTCAGATTGCACTCTAGCCTCTTTGGACGTTGTGGCCCTTTACACCAATATTCCCCATGACAAGGGCTTGGAAAACATTAAACGTTACTTACTGACTGGGTCACATTTCTCCAATTATCGCACTGATGCTATTTTGACTTTGAATTTCTACTGTTCTGCACAATAATTTCTTATTTTTTAATAAACAGGTTTACCAACAGGTTAAAGGGGTGGCCATGGGTTCTAAAATGGCTCCGGTGTATGCGAATCTGGTTCTCAGTTTCTGGGAATCAGATAAACTAATTCATCTACCAGGCTATGAAACTAATTCATATATGAAACAGTTCTTTTATACCGCCATTTTATTGACTATGTGTTCGTTGTATGAAAAGGGACACTGCCAGAAATGGATGACTTTATTCTTTCATTAACCAGCAGCTTATGTTTTTTATCTTTTCAGGTCTCCAGCCTGGGAGACTCTGTTACCTTTCTAGATGCATGTATTTCTATTGACACGACTACTAATCAGCTGGTCTCGATTATTCACAGAAACGAAACATTCCACAATAATTTCCAGGATTTCAACAGCTCGCACCCCTTTTTCATGAAAAAGAATGTGATCAAGAGTCAGTTTATCAGACTTTCCCGCCTGACAAGTGATGATGCATCATTTCAAAATTAATCTGCTTTTTTGAAACTTTTATTTCTGCAAAGAAACTACCCAAATGATTTAGTAGACAGGATTGCCAATGATATCACTGCAGCGAGACACACGTTGTATAAACTGATTTTGAAACATGGATTTACACCCAAATCGGCTGTGATGTCTGACTCCTCTAACAGGTTATGCAGCTTCCCTTTACCGATTTCTTATGACATGCAAGGCATTAGAGAAATCTTACAGAAAAACTGGAATATTGTCTCTACTAATAGGGATCTAAACAATATTTTAGGAACCCAGCCTCTCTTCTGTTACAAAAGAACTCGGACCTTACGCACCTTTTCTACTACTTCATCTGACCCTCCACTAAAGCCTGGAATGTTTACGTGCAATAATTGTGTCTCATGCCAATACATTAACATTGGCTCTTCTACACATTTCCCTCACTGTAACTACACTGTTGCACATTTCAAACATTATTTCTGCCATTCCACAAATGTTGTTTATGCTGCGATCTGTGCAACTTAGCATTCTATATAGGGAAAACCACTCACAAATTATCTGATTGCATAAAAGAACGCTGTGCAGCGATCAGGTCTCAGGATCTTAGCAATGCTTTAGGAAAGCACAGTGTTTCCTGCAATAACTATGACAAATTCCTTTTTTCGGTTCTGGAACGAATCACACCTTTCGTAGGTGACCAAAACAATCTGCTTGAATTTAAAGATTCCGGGGGTTTTGGGG